>NC_142796.1:37309518-37336100 GCF_049724085.1 Artemia sp. Qi Xiang Cuo
ACAAAAACTTACACATTAAGCCCGTTACGTTTTAAGCCCTGTACTCTTCAATTCACTAACCTCGTCGGTAACAAAAAAGATTAACGGTGGTTTTAACACTGAATGTATGGATGTGAGCCTACTGTGCTACGCCGACGACATATTACTGGTGAGCACATCGCTTTGTAATCTTCAAGCTAATATCGATCTCCTAAGTCGAGGTTATACTAATATTGGTCTGGTTATTAACCCTGCTAAAACAGAATTTCTTGTATTTGAACCCCCGCGTGCGCCGTCTGAAGTTGCCCGTCGCGAGGCTACCCGTGTTACCGTTGCAGGGCAAGTAGTACTTCCAAGCCGCAAGTTGAAGTACCTAGGTATCACTTATGGAAGCGACCTTAGAAGCTCGCGTGCTCTTTTTGTTGACCAGGTTCTGTCGGGTTTTCGGTCTGGGTATGCTAAGCTTGCAGCTCTGAAGTTTAAATTTAATAAGCATATCCTTGCTAGGTTGTATCGTGCCGTCGCTCTTCCCTTTGCTCACTACATCTCACCCGTTTGGCATTGGCTATCGAATTCGGATATGTTGCGAATCCGTTCAGGCTTTTGCAAATATTTAAAGTTTCTGCTTGGTCTGCCACTTTACCTCCGTAACACTGGTCTGCTAGAAAAGTATCATATACCTGATCCTGTTGAGTTCATGCCGAATTTTGAAAAACAAGCTCTCGTGAAACACAGGGCACTATTATTTGATTTCCCAGCGACTTTCTTGCTTGATAGTTGAAGTGTGATTTGTTTGTATTTAGTAGATTATTATGTTCGGTTGATTTGTTTTCGTATTTATTTTCTCTTTTCTTTTGTTTTGCTCCGATTCTTCATGCTTCTTTTTTATAAGCGGGTTTGTAATAAATTATTATTATTATTATTATACAGACGAAAACTTACATGCACACAAAAACTTACATGCACACAAAAACTTACACACACACACACACACACACACACAAAACTCACACACAACCACACACACACACGCAAACATACACACAGATGAAATAAAATACACACACACAATAAAATACACACACACACACACACACACACAAACATACAAATTAACACGAACAAATTAATTCACAAACAAAAATAAATTCTAAAACTAAAATACACACACACACACACACACACACACACACAAAAAACAAAAACAAAAACCAACGAAAACTTACAAAAACACGCCAACAAATACACACACACAAAAACATACACACACACACACACACACACACACACACACACACACACACACACACACACACACACACACACAAAAAAAAACTTACACAAGAACACAAAAACACTCTAACAAACACGCAAACAAACATAAAAAAACACACACAAACAAACACACACACAAAACTTACACACACACACACGAAAACTCACACACACACACACGCCAAAAATTAGAAACAAAAAAAAATACACACACACACACACACACACACACACACACACACACACACACACACACAAAAACTTACACACACACACAACAACACACAAACTTACAAACACACACAAACACATACACCCACACACAAAAGCATGGACACACAAAAACTTACACACACACACAAAAACAAACTCAAAAACGCTATAACTTAAAAGCCAAAACACTAAAAACAGAAACCACCCAATTACACACACACACACAAAACTTACACACACGCACAAATACACACACACAAACAGACACACATACATATATACATCTCCACATACACACACACACATACACATACAGACACACACACACACACACACACACACATACACACATACACATACAAACACACACATACACACACCCCCACCCCACAAACAAAGAGAGACACACACACACACACACACACACACACACACACACACTAAAAAACATGCACACGAACACTCAAATTCACACAAAAACTTACACACACACACACACGAAAAAACTAACAGACAAACAATATTAGACACACAAAAACTTACACACACACACACACACACAAACTCAAACAGACAAACTCAAAAACTAACATGAACACAAAAACTGACATGCACACAAAAAATGACACACACGCACAAAAACTTAAACACACTCGCAAAAACTTACGCACACACACAAAAACTGACACACACACGCACTAAAACTTACGCACACACACAAAAACTTACACACACACACACGAAAACTTACACACACACAAAAAATTACACGCTTACCATATCACAGTTACAGTGTCTTAATTTTTCAAATTTCATTTTGAATTTCTGTCGTGAAATGCAAGAGTTGGAATATTTCAGTAGTGACTTGTTGTGCTTTACCTTCTCACAGTTACATTCTCTTGATTTTTCGAAGTTCATTTGGAATTTCTGTCATGAAATGCCACAGTTTGAAATTTGGGGTCTTAGTCCACCAGCCTGAATGGTGGAAATCCACTAGCTCAGAATTAGGGTCCTAGTCCACCAGCCCGAATGGTGAAAATCCCCTAGCTCAGTATTGGAGTCTTAGTCCACCAGCCTGAATGGTGGAAATCCACTAGCTCAATATCGGGGTCTAAACCCACCAGACTGACAGGTGGACATTCACTGTTTATGTTCGGTTAGGTTATATTATCATGAGCGATCAGTATAATTTAACCTATACTTTTCCGGTGAGTATGTTTAGGTTAGACTAGTTTAAGTTAGGTTAGTTTAAGTTAGGTTAGGTTAGCCCATGTACGCTTCACTTAGGTTAGCTTAGGTTAGGTGAGATACAGGCAAAAAGTTAGGTGTATGAGTAGGTTAGGTTGAATTAAATTAGGCTAGAGTTTTCAGGTGAGTATGGTTAGGTTAGACTAAATTAAGTTAGGTTAGGTTAAGTTAGGTTAGGTTAGCCCATATACGCTTCACTTAGGTTAGCTTAGGTTAGGTGAGAGACTAGGCAAAAAGTTAGGTGTATGAACTTAGGTTAGGTTAGATTACAATTAGGTTAGGTTAAGCTTAGGTTAGGCTAGGTTAGCCTACGTGACGCGTACGTGGGCTAACCTAGCCTAGCCTGACTCCAACCTAACTAGCCTAACCTAACTTAACCTAACCTAACCTAAGCTTAGCTTAACCTAATTAGTTAGTATTAACCTTATCATGATGTCGTCTCTATTGTGTGTGTGTGTGAACCGTACACCTAGTCCTAAACAGTGAATTTCACCCATTCAGGTTGGTGGACTAAGACCCCAATTCTGAGCTAGTGAATTTCCACCATTCAGGCTGGTGGACTATGACCCTAATTCTGAGCTAGTGTATTTCCACCAATCAGGCTGGTGGGCTGAGACCCCAATATTGAGCTAGTGGATTTCCACCATTCAGGCTGGTGGGCTATGACCCCAATTCTGAGCTAGTGAATTTCCAGCGTTCAGGCTGGTGGACCGGGTCCCCTATACTGAGCTGGTGGACTAACACCCCAATTTTCCAACTCTTGCATTTCATGACAGAAATTCAAAATGTGATTTGAAAAAATAAGACAATGTAACTGTGATATGGTATTTTTAATGTGTGTGCATAAGTTTTCGTGTGTGTGTGTGTGTGTGTAAGTTTTTGTGCGTGATTGTAATTGTTTGTGTGTGCGGAAGTGTTTGTGAGTGTGTGTATTTGTTTTTGTGTGAGTATTTTTTCGTGTGTGTGTGTAAGTTTTTGTGTGTGTGTTTAAGTTCTTGCGTGTGGATGTAAGTTTTTTTGTGTGTGTGTGTGTGTGTGTAAGTTTTTGTGTGTGTTTGTTTTTGTGTGTGTGTGTGTAAGTTTTTTCGTGTGGGTTTAAGTTTTTGTGTGTGTGTGTGTGTAAGTTTTTGTGTGTCTAAGCTTTTGTGTGTGTAAGTTTTGACGTGTGTGTGTAAGTCTGTGTGTGTGCATGTTTGTGTGCATGTAAGTTTTCGTGTGCATGTGTTCAGTGTGCATTGTGTGTGTGTGTGTGTGTGTGTGTGTGTGTGTGTGTTTCTGTTTTTGTGTGTGTGTGCAAGTTTTGGCGTGTGTGTGTAAGTTTTCGTGTGTGTGTGTAATTTTTTGTGTGTGTGTGTGTGTAAGTTTTTGGGCGTGTGTGTAAGTTTTGTGTGTGTGTGTGTGTTTTTGTGTGCATGTAAGTTTTTGTGTGCATGTCAGTTTTTGCGTGAGGGTGTAAGTTTTTGTGTGTGTGTGTAAGTTTTTGTGTGTCTAATATTTTGCGTGTTGAGGTTATTTTTGTGTGTTTTTGTGTTAGTGTTTTTGTGTTTTTTTTTGGTTTCTTGTGTAAGTTTGTGTGTGTGCTTGTGTGGGTGTTTGGTTGTGTAAGTTTGTTATGGTTTAAGTTTTTTGTGTGTGTGTGTGTGTGTAAGTTTTTTAGTTTTTGTTTTTTTTTTTGTGTTTATGTGTGAAGTTTGTGTGTGTGTAAGTATTGGTGTGTGTGTGTAATTTTTGGTGTGTGTGTGTGTGTAAGTTTTGTGTTTGTGTTTTTGTTTTTTTGTTTTTGAGGTCTGGTTTGTTTTTTTGTGGGTGTGTGTTCATGTTTTTGTTTTTGTGTGTGTGTGTGTGTGTGTGTGTGTGTAAGTTTTTGTGTGTGTGTATGTTTATGAGTATGTGTGTGATAGTTCGTGTGTGTTAGTGTGTTTGGCAGTTTTGTGTGTGTGTGTGTGTGTGTGTATTTGTGGTTGTTATGTTAATTATGCTTGTTAATGTTTTTTTGCTATATATATAGACAGTTTTTGTGTGTGTGTGTGTGTGTGTAAGTTTGTGTGTGTTTGTGTGTGTGTAAGTTTTGGTGGGTTTGTGTGTGTGTGTGTTTGTTTTTGACGTGTGTGTTTTTTTTTTAGTGTGTGTGTGTGTTAGTTTTCGTGTGGATGTGTTAGTTTGTGTGTGTGTGTTTGTTTTGGCGTGTGTGTGTAATTTTTCGTCTGTGTGTGTGTAATTTTTTTGTGTGTGTGTGTGTGTTTGTAATTTTTTGTGAGTGTGTGTGTGTGAGTTTCTTTGTGTTCTTGTTTATGTTTTTGTGTGTGTGTGTGTGTGTAAGTTTTTTTGTGTGTGTAAGTTTTGTCGTGTGTGTGTGTGAGTTTTCGTGTGTTTGTGTGTGTAAGTTTTGTGTGTCTGTGTGTGTGTAAGTTTTTGTGTGAATGTAATTTTTTGTGTGCATGTAAGTTTTCTAGTGCATGTGTAAGTTTTTTTGTGTGTGTGTGTGTGTGTGTGTGTGTGTGTAAGTTTTTGTGTGTGTAATTTTTTTCGTGTGTGTGTATGTTTTATTGTGTGTTTGTGTTATTTTGTGTGTTTGTGTGTGTGTGTGTGTGTGTATTTTTTTTATCTTGTTTTTTGGAGTTTTTTTTGTTTTCATTTTTTTTTTTTTTTGTGAGTGTGTGTGTGTGTGTGTTATTTTTTGTGTTTGTGATAGTTTTTGTGTGTGTGTGTGAGTTTTTGTTTTTGTGTGTGTGTGTAAGTTTTTTGTGTGTGTGTGTGTGTGTAAGTTTTTGTGTGAGTGTAAGTTTTTGTGTGAATGTAAGTTTTAGTGTGCTTGTGTTAGTTTTTGTGTGTGTGTGTGTGTGTAAGTTTGTGTGTGTGTGTGTGTGTGTAATTTTAATAGTGTGTGTGTTATTTTTTGTGTGTGTGTGTGTTTTTTTTCATGTGTGTGTGTGTGTGTAAGTTTTTGTGTGTGTGTAAGTTTTTGTGCGATTGTGTAAGTTTTTGTGTGTGTGTAAGTTTTTGTGTCGTCTAATGTGAATTTCAACCATTCAGTCTGGTGGACTAAGACCCCAATTCTGAGATAGTGAATTTCCACCATTCTGGATGGTGGACTAAGACCCTAATTCTGAGCTAGTGAATTTCCACCATTCAGGCTGGTGGACTGAGACCCCAATATTGAGCTAGTGGATTTCCACCATTCAGGCTGGTGGACTAAGACCCCAATTCTGAGCTAGAGAATTTCCACCGTTCAGGCTGGTGTACTGGGACCCTAATACTGAGCTGGTGGACTAAGACCCTAATTTTCCAACTCTTGCATTTCATGACAGAAATTCAAAATGAACAAGCCTGAAATAGCAAACTAGTCACCCCAAACTATTGGTTTCAGACAACAAACACCTATGATGGTCTAAGAATCCTAGCTCAGAAAAGCCTCAAATAGCAAATTACACATCCCAAATCATAATTTTCTGACAACACAAACCTATGAAAGGCTAAGAAACCTAGCTCAGAAAAGTCGAAAATAGCAAACTACACATCCCAAATCATAGGTTTCAGACATCAAACACCTATGAAAGAATAGGAAATCCAACTCAGAAAAGCCCGAAATAGTAATTTACATATCCCAAATCATAAGTTTCAGATAGCATTCACCTACGAAATACTAAGAAACCTTAGCTCAGAAAAGTCTGAAATAGCCAACTACACATCCCAAACTCGAAGTTTCAGACAACAAACACCTATGAGTGACTAAGAATTCTAGCTCTGAAAAGTCCAAAAACCAAACTATACCTCCCAAATCATAATTTTCTGAAAGGACACACCTACGAAAGGCTAAGAAATCTAGCTCAGAAAAGTCAAAAATAGCAAATTAACCATCCCAAATCATAGGTTTCAGTCAACACACACCTATGAATGGCTATGAAATCCTGCTCAGAAAAGTCAAAAATAGCAACCAACACATCCCAAATCATAGGTTTCAGACACCACACTTTTGTGTGTGTAAGTTTTTGTGCGTGTGTGTAAGTTTTTGTGTGTGTGTAAGTTTTTGTGTCGTCTAATGTGAATTTCAACCATTCAGGCTGGTGGACTAAGACCCCAATTCTGAGCTAGTGAATTTCCACCATTCGGGATGGTGGACTAAGACCATAATACTGAGATAGTGAATTTCCACCATTCAGGCTGGTGGACTGAGACCCCAATAGTGAGCTCGTGGATTTCCACCATTCAGGCTGGTGGACTAAGACCCCAATTCTGAGCTAGTGAATTTCCCCCGTTCAGGCTGGTGGACTGGGACCCTAATACTGAGCTGGTGGACTAAGACCCTAATTTTCCAACTCTTGCATTTCATGACAGAAATTCAAAATGAACAAGCCTGAAATAGCAAACTAGTCATCCCAAACTATTGGTTTCAGACAACAAACACCAACGATGGTCTAAGAAATCCTGCTCAGAAAAGCCTGAAATAGCAAACTACACATCCCAAATCATAATTTTCTGACAACACATACCTATGAAAGGCTAAGAAACCTAGCTCAGAAAAGTCGAAAATAGCAAACTACACATCCCAAATCATAGGTTTCAGACATCAAACACCTATGAAAGAATAAGAAATCCAACTCAGAAAAGCCCGAAATAGTAATTTACATATCCCAAATCATAAGTTTCAGATAGCATTCACCTACGAAATACTAAGAAACCTTAGCTCAGAAAAGTCTGAAATAGCCAACTACACATCCCAAACTCGAAATTTCAGACAACAAACACCTATGAGTGACTAAGAATCCTAGCTATGAAAAGTCCATAAAGCAAACTATAACTCCCAAATCATAATTTTCTGAAATGACAGACCTATGAAAGGCTAAGAAATCTATCTCAGAAAAGTCAAAAATAGCAAATTAACCATCCCAAATCATAGGTTTCAGTCAACACACACCTATGAATGTCTAATAAATCCTGATCAGAAAAGTCAAAAGTAGCAACCAACACATCCAAAATCATAGGTTTCAGACACCACACACCTAGTAAAGACTAAGAAATCCGGTTATGAAAAGTCAGAAATAGCAAATTACATATCCTAAATCATAGGTTTCAGACATGACACGCCTATGAAAGACTAAGAAATCCAACTCAGAAAATCCCGAAATGATAATTTATATATCCCAAATCATAAGTTTCAGACAGTATTCACCTACGGAATACTAAGAAACTATAGCTCGGAAAAGTCTGAAATAGCCAACTACTCATCCCAAACTCGAAGTTTCAGACAACAAACACCTATGAGTGACTAAGAATCCTAGCTCTGAAAAGTCCAAAAAGCAAACTACACCTCCCAATTCATAATTTTCTGAAAGGACACACATATGATAGGCTAAGAAATCTAGCTAAGAAAAGAAAAAAATGGAAAAGTAACCATTCCAAATCATATGTTTCAGTCAACACACACCAATGAAAGACTAAGAAATCCAACTCAAAAAAGACATAAATAGCAACCCACACCTCCCAAATCCTAGGTTTCAGACACCACTCACCAACGAAATACTAAGAAATCCGGATATCAAAAGTCGGAAATATCAAATTACATATCCCAAATCATATGCTTTAGTGAACAAACACCTAAGAAAGGCTAGTAAATCCAACTCAGACAAGTCAAAGGTAGCAATCCACCCACCCCAAATCATAGGTTTCAGACACGATACACCTATGAAATACTAGGAAATCCAGCTCAGAAAAGACTGAAATAGCAACCTACACATCCCAAATCATAGGTTTCAGACACCACACACCTACGAAAGACTAATAAATCCTGTTATGAAAAGTCGGAAATATCAAATTACAAATCCCAAAATATAGGTTTCAGACACCAAACACCTAAGAAAGACTAAGAAACCTTATCTCAGAAACGCCTGAAGTAGAAACCGACACATCCAAAATACGCGTTTTAGGACACCACACCACACCTAAATCCGGGGGCCCGGGGAGTGCATTGGAGGGTCTGTGGGGCCCTTGAGGGTGGGTGGTCATTGGGGAGCTCGGGGGGGGGGGACCTTTGGGGATCGGGGGATGGGCTTTGGGGGTCCGGGGATGGCATTTGGGGGTCTGGGTGGGCCTTTGGGGCGCCGGGGGGACCTTTGGGGGCCGGTGGGCCATTGGGGGCGGGGGGCGGGCCTTGGGGGATCCGGCGGGGCCCTGTGGCGGCCCTGGGAGACCACGTTGGTCCGTTGGGAGCTCAATGGGCCTTTGGCGACCGGAGGAGGCCCTTTGGGGCCCAGGGGGGGCTTTGGGGGCACAGGTATGGCCGTGGGGGGTCCGGTGGGGCAGTGGGGGCCCGGTGGAGGGCCATTGGGACCCCGTTGGTCCTTTGGAAGCTCGATGGGCCGTTGGGGACCGGCGGAGGGCCTTTGGGGACACAGGGAGGGCCTTTGGAGCACCGGGAGGGGATTTGGGGGTCCGGAGGGGCAGTTGGGGACCGGGGGAGGGACGTTGGGACCCCGGTGGTCCTTTGGAAGCTCGCTGGGCCTGGGGGGACCGGTGGAGGGCCTTTGGGGGCCCCGGTGGCTCTGGGGGCGCCCGGGGGACCATGGAGGCCCGGGGGGAGGGCCTCTGTGGTCTGGGGGGCCCTTTGGGGTCCGGGGGCCCTTTGAGGACCAGAGGAGGGCCTTTGAGGGTCTGAGAAGGGCGTTTCGGGGGCTGGGGCTCTTTGGGAGCTTGGTGAACCTTTGAGGACCGGGGGGCTTCCTTCGGGGTTGGGGTGGGGGATTGGAATCCTTTGGGGTTGTGGTAGGGGACCTCAAAACACTGTTCAAATGGAACTTTTGTATTATAACGACCACACTCAAAACCTCTTCTAAAACCCTTTCTAAAATCTTCTTTCAAAATGTCTCTAACGGTTTCGCCGAAATAATCCCATAAAATGGATAAAACCGTTTCGCCCAAATAATCCCTAAACGTAATTTCAGCGTGTTCCATTTGTTTGGCATCTGTGCGCTAACGCATTTCAAATTTCTAGGAAACCCTTTCCTACGTTAATCTCTTCATCTCATAAATTTTCCTAGCTAAACTATTAGGGTTTCGTTAGAATATCAATTTACCTCTCCGACTTAAAGCTCCGTGAAGCAGTATTTAAAAATAGAATTTCTATCTCTTTAGACTCCCGCATAAGTCCAAGATAACATGTGATGTCAATTATAATTCCTGACCCTAAAGATCAATGAAGCCCTCTTTGAAAATAGAATATTAATTTTTCTCTCTGTCCTAAAGAACGTTTATCCCTCAGACCTAAGATTAAAGAAGCCTTAATGTTTCTTAATTCTCCCCTTCGTGAATCAATAATTCCCCCTAGCGATTATGTAAATCAAGTTCACAGGTGCTATTTCTCAGGTTAATCTAAACAAACACCCCTAAAGCCAGGTTTTTTTCTTTATTCCTAACGTCCACCGACCTAAGATTAAAGAAGCCTTAATGTTTTCTAATTCCCTCTTCTTGAATCAACAATTCCCCCTAGCGATTATGTAAATCGAGTTCACAGGTGCTACTCGTGACATGACCACATGGTTTATTGTTTTCCAAGTGAGAAAGTTCCTGTTTTTTCATTCTCACTGACAAAAACCATAAAAACAAACAAAAATTTGAGAAAGTTCCTGTTTTTTCAAATTCTCACTGACAAAAACCATAAAAACATAAAAAAATGTGAGAAAGTTCCTGTTTTTTCAAATTCTCACTGACAAAAACCATAAAAACATACAAAAATGTGAGAAAGTTCCTGTTTTTCAAATTCTCACTGACAAAAACCATAAAAACAACCATAAATGTGACAAAATTCATGGTTTTTCAAGTGAGAATTTCATCTGTTTTTTCATTCTCACTGAGAAAACCATAAACCACGTGGGCAGGTTCGGACCTCCTGACCCCATTCTACTAGTGTTTTTATTGTTTAGTTTATTTTATCCTGACGAAGTTTTATCAGATAATTTTATTCTCAATCTGAAGGGTTTTTATCCTTTAGTTTATTTATCCTGACGAAGTTTTATCAGACAACTTTATTTTGCCAATTATAACTAAGAGACATCATATTTGGGCTTTGCCCACTAGAGCTATGTCTTGTTTTTGAATTAAATGAATTTGAATAGCGGTATGCACAACATTTTCAATATAAATTGTTAAGTGGGGTCCCTATTCTTCAAAGAAGGGGGCCGGGGGTAACTATTACTTGGAGTTGCAAGTACCAAATGGTTTAGGCTTTCCTCCCACCTGAGTTGAACCAATTTGTAGAGGAACGTGAAATGGGAGAAGTCTGGCTTTAACAAAATTTTACTACGTCTCACAATCTACGGGAATCTCTAGCAATACTGGGAGTTGTTTCCCAGACGTATCCTGTCTTTGCAAGGGGAAATCGCCTGGTCCCCAAGTCACCTGACTTAGTTAACTATTCTCTAATCAGAGGCATCATTTTTCAAAGAAGGGGGAGGGGGGATAATGAATTTTACTTACTGATTTGGGTGATGTCACTATTAAAGTTACCTTTTTTTACCAACTGAGCCTTATCTTCTTTCATTGATGTTGCGTCATTTATTTTCATCGTCCTATTTACCTAATCAATCAATAAATAAAAAATGAGCCAGTAAAATACCGGAAATTCGCTATTAAATTGACAATAAGCTAACTAAGGACAATAGTGCTCATGGACCCCTGTTAATGTTCTAGGATTTCCAAGAACTTCCGGAAGTTTGGATGATGACAGCCAATGGAACCTTGCATCCATGAGTGCCAGATCTCCACGAATTATTAGTTCGGGTGAAGCTCTAGGCGCATCAATTGTGGTAATTCCGTAGGTTCCGGAGCAAAAGGGCGGGGGGGTCATTATTTGGCTCTTTCCTAGACGACCCATATAGGTATCCTCTGTTAACTCGTATTCTGTTAACTCGACAAAATCCCTGGCAAGCTTCTCGTGGAGATCTTTGAAAGCTGACACAACGTCACTAATGGAAAGAAATGCCAAATATGGCATCATCCGAACCTGCAGAAAAAACTCGGTTACCACTATAACCTCTAGGGCCCAATCACCTGAACTTCTCAATTGACACTCTTAAACAGGCGGAATAAACAAACATTTTACCTCCTTTGTAGGAAACGTCAACTTTAAGATGTTAATAGACGCAGTTTCAAACTCTGCCATCACTGACTTGGGGGGGGGGGAGAGTGGATTCAATGGCTCTGATCTCTTCCATGAGACATGTGTATGTGGCTTCGGATTTGTCGGGGAGAAGGGATGGTGTTACTGTCAAGAAGAGCGTGGATGCTTTAGAGCTGATAAAACAGCTTCTGGGGTAATTTTAAAGATCTTGTTTACAAACTTGCGATCAGAACTGCGGAGGATACCCAGGCATCTCGGGTTTCTTCTACGAAAACGTCACGTTTTTGGAGATTGTCAGGTTTCTGGGGGAATACACTGTGCCCCCTTTTACCGAATCCTACATAATATTCTCTCCATCATAATTTTTCATCTTTTTCTAATAAATATTTGTAGAAAAGTATTTAGGTTCCATAATTACTGAAGTACTTAAAATTAAATTCTACGCCCACAGATACAAGAATTTACCCATTCTTTGTCTTTATCAATTTATACCTCTCTTTATCAATTTATACCTCTTACATTGAACATTGAGCAAACTGCTTGTCGCTATAGTATTTCTTATATAAAGTTGGTTCCATGTTTAGCCTCTCTCCCGGTTGGAAAAATCTGATTATTCTTGGTATAAAATGCTCACTTTGGCCATTTAATCGCTACTGGGCGTATCTGATTTACGAGGTTTATGTATGTAAAAATAACTTGATTTATTTGGTATCATGTGCTTACTATAATTTAAATTTTGCTGTTTACTGCAATTTGAAATTTTATATATAAGTTGCTGAAGAGGTATCTATATAAAGAGGTATCGCTATAGTATTTCTTATATAAAGTTGGTTCCATGTTTGGCCGCTCTCCCGGTTGGAAAAATCTGATTTTTCTTGGTATAAAATGCTCACTTTAGCCATTTAATCGCTACTGGGCGTATCTGATTTACCTGGCTTATGTATGTAAAAATAACTTGATTTACTTGGTATCATGTGCTTATTATAATTTAAATTTTGCTGTTTACTGCAATTTGAAATGTTATATATAAGTTGCTGAAGAGGTATCTATAATAACTAAATCTCACCTGAAGGTAAGCCTGGGTTGGATCCTTTGCGCACAACCAGGCCCGATTGATCTTTGGCAGACAGGAAAATTCTGAAACAATCCATGTTGATGTTAAATAGAAGTTTATTTATAAAATAAATAATACCAAGGAACTCGATCTGCCTAAAGATCAACCAAATTAAATCCAAAATTCTTATAGATCAACCACCTGTAAATTTTTGTTTAAAGTGTTTATGTTGCAAGGAGGGGACCCCGGTTGAAAAATATTGAGAGATGAAAAATTACCGAATCAAAAAAAGTTAAAATTTATCATAAATAAATTTTAATTATTTAATATTATAATAAATTTTGAAAAACACTTAAAATTCCTGTCATTTGCTTTGCTGTTGAATAATCAACCAATTTTCATCATAATTTATTTGGTGACTCGGTACCTTAAAGGATCACCCTATCTCGTCCATAATCCACTTTTTGGTTGTTTTTTTTGCGGTCAAACTATTTAGAATTAATCGGGCGGTCTTGCCATAACTTGTAGAGCTTTGATAATAGATTCGAATAAATGACAAAACAAAAAGCTGACACCTGATTTCCCAGAAATCTGAGAAAACAATTTAGCTTCTCGTGTTTTGTGCTGGTTTCTGCTTAGTTTTAATAAAACTTACGTCATCAGAAAGTGTGAATTTATTTTTTCGATTAAATGGAGCAGAATTTTCTGTTTAAAATTTAGAAAGGGGCAGTACCAAAAAATGTTCTAGGATACCTACTAGAAAAATGAAAAAGAGTACCCATAAGGAATTAAAACCTGAGTAATTTGGGGGTTCTCTGTGGTGTCAGCCGCTTTGATTGACAACTCACCGACAAAATGGACGTAAGATTTCACTGTTTTTGCAGCCAAATTACAAATTCACGACTGGCCTCGATGGTGGCTAGTCCCCTGGGAGAATTCGGGTCCTTTTCCTTTATGACGGTCTTAAGACGTTGAAGCTCAAAAAATAATTTTTAAGGTAGCGTATTTAGTTAGGGTTTGATGGAATGGAAGCTATGGCTTGAAAAATTACTCTTATTATGCCTCAACGCCTTTACCAAATGCAACTCTGCTTTAACAAACCAAGTACTTTCGAATGATACAAAACTTGAAGACGCAGGGTATAATATATTAAAGTAGTCCGGGTTTTGAAACCCCATGTCACACCACTGCTCTTAAAGCTTTTTTCTAAATCAAAGACAGGAAAAAATCACGTAAAATTATTAATGAAAAATTCATAATGAAAGTCACAACTTTGAGAAGTCATTGTGCCAAACCGTGGGAACTTTTAATGTGTCTGCGTAAATTCCCCTTTTGGCTGTAAGATGCAGGGCAATATGTGCACTTGAATAACCTCCGACCTCCACATTCGTACATCAAATGCTTTCTTAGTGAGCCTTTTTCGCAATAGTTTCGTCCACAGCTTTGACAGATCCATTTACCTGGAAAAAAAGTCAAAATATCATTATACACTTTCTCTAAACTTACCCTGAAGTCTCAGTATAGCTGATAGTTATAATATCACCACGGTATAGCTAGCTGCAACTCATCCTCCTAACTCAGGTTGCCACATCAAAACCTGTAGAATACATTTTGCCCAAAATACAGAATGAATTAAAAGCAGAATTTCCTTTTGCGAAACTTCAACAAATGTCTGAGGCAACCAAATATCCCAAGAGATGTGGGACAGTCCCTGGTTTATAAGTCTTGTCCCCAGGCAGACATAAAGTTGTCCTAACTTTCTATGACAAAAAGTTCAACTTCTAAAAACACTGACAGCTTAATATACCGAGGAAGTCTAAATAAAAGTAAAAAAAATCCCCTTGACTCATTTAAGCTCGATTCATAACTGAAAATCGCGATTTTCTAAGATTTTTCTTTTGGCTGTTTCGAAATCATTATATTTTTAGGGCAATATCTCATTTTCATCAGTGTTGCCACATTCAACCGTGAAAATAAACAATCAAAACAGATTAGTTAAAGTTGACAGTACCCTTCGTCCATAATAGGTCAAACCTCAACAATCTGTCGTTTCTCAAAGACATATCTACCTTCAATGAGAAGCTAAACCTTTTGGGTTCCGCGTATTTTTAGCTTAATTTTTAGCTTAATTTTTGCTAATTCTTCAACAACATTCTTTCTTTCTTTTAGTTTGGCAACCGCTACTATCAAAAACTGCATAACTTGATACGGAGATCTTTTTCGTTAAAGATAGAATTACCGATTTACCTTAAATTTTTAAAGACATTTATGTTCATGGGTGTCGGGAGGGGACAGGGGGGCCATGGCCCCCTGGAAATTTGGGACTATAAAGTAATTATAAGGAAACCAAATGAAAGAGAGCATAATAGGGAAAAACCAATGAAAAAATGTATGTTGCCCCATTGCTGGCTGCCTGCCAATAGATTTTGACCTTAATAAGGAAAACATAAGTTCTAATTTGTGACTTAGTGACCCTTTCCATTTTTCATCAAACATTTTTTCTTTTATGATTTGGTTGGAACAACAAAAAAAACAAATTATTCGTAGTAATGAATGGTAAGTAAATAACGATCCTTGTCAATAACGAAAGTATAAGCAGGGGCGGATCCAGGATTTTTTAGGGGGGGGGCAAAACAGGTTGATCCGATAAAAAAATTTAGAGGGGGGGCAAAATAGGTTGATCCAATAAACTTGCGTTAGGAGCAAGTTTAATTAACGCAAACTTGGGCTAATTAAGTAAATTACACTACTTTAGACTATGCTGGGGGAGGCCCTGGATCCGCCACTGAGTATAAGAGCCTAACTATTGATAACATTCAATCAAAGAATCAGATTTTTATGGTGATCCTAAATATGTATTTCTTTGTTAGTAATTAGTGCAATTTTTAGCACACAAGAAAGCTCGTATAATTATAGAAAGAACAAGGAAAACAACTTAATAAGGGGCAATTCCGGTAAGAATATATTTTCAACCTTTGCCTGCATTTCCAGAGTATCCATGAGCTGAAATATGAAGCCCCTAGCCTATAATCAGAAATGTTTCCCCTGAATGGAATACTGCGAATTTCAGTATTTTCTCCCTGAACGGATATATTTTTCGTGTTTTATTATCATTTTTTCACGGGGTGATTGTATTTATTTAGCTGTCACTTTGAAAAAGATTTAATTTTGTATAGTTATGAAGTATAAAGGTGTCAAATATACTGACTTGGTATTCAAAATTAGATTCAAAATATTGAATTAAAAAATTTATTCGATTTTCTTAATCTTAGTTTTAATGTTTTACTTTGAACAAGCTACTTTGATAATGCCTTACTTTTTATAAACAATGAGTCTAAAGGCATTCAATATTTTGGGGTTTGATAACCAAGTTCAAAACTATTGATATTGTTAAACAATATCCGTCGAACGCTTCGCCTTTGCTTAACAGAACTGAATACTGGGAGTTTATATCTTAGTTTTTGTCAGTAGGCTGTTGTTTTATATATTAATTTGTAATTACTTACTTTTTTCATTTTTATATACTTTTACTTTAATTGCCATACTTTTTCCATTGCCTTTAGAAAAATGTGTGTCTCTAAGCTTCATTAAATAAAGAAAAAAAACGACTTTTTTCAACTGAAAATAAGGAGCAACATTAAAACTTAAACGAACAGAAATTATTACTTATGTGAGGGGGGTTGCCCCCTCCTCAACACCTCGCTCTTCACGCCACAGTTTTTCGGCACTTTAAAAAAAAGTTACTTATTGTTCAATTTAAACTTTAGCGTAGAGAGCGAGGTTTTGAGGAGGGGACGACTCCCCTCATATACGTAATAATTTCTGTTCGTTTTAAGTTTTAATGTTGCTCCTTACTTTCAGTTGAAAAAACTTTTTTTTTATTTCTGATTGTTTTTCAAATAACGCCAGGATACCCTGTTCCACTTCCACGGAAAAATTCCCCTTCCCATAGAAATATCCTCTGGACATTTCAATCCTGGCGAAAATTTACCCCGGACAATTGTGCTTAACATCTCCACGCGTAAAATTGAATCAGTAAAGAGAAGGCGAGACATTTAAAGAAATCTCGTATGGGAATTCTTGACAATTCGCCCAGTGTAAAATTTCCTCTGAAAAGTTCACCCCCTGCAAACTTCTCTCTCCGTGTAAAATTCTCCCAGCAGAAAATTCTTCCTCCCCTCCACACCTGAAAAATGTATGCATACTTCCCAATAACAAATAACACAATGGACAAATTTTATAACTTAAAAACCTTTCCTCAGGGGCTGTAGAGGGTCATTATATCTCCAAAGACAGCTATGGGGCCTTTCAACTATGCTGACCGAAAAAGTTATCTCAAAATTCTGATCGGACGATTTTGGGAAAAGTGGCGTGGGAGGGGGCCCAGTTGCCCTTCAATTTTTTTGGTCACTTAAAAAGGGCATTTAGCAAGGCCAAACTTCGTTTCAATATATCCATCCTTGCCACATTGTACAATGCGATTACAACCCCTCACATTCTATACTGTACACCTTTTTGGAAAATATTTACTCAAACAGATAAAAATAAAATCCGCAGCACTTTTTTCCGGTTTACAAAATATTTACTCAGACTCCCGCCTTGGACCAGGAATACAAAAATAATCAGGATTTACAATATCACGGATCCACTGAAAGCGGCAGAATAACATATTGTTAAATTCAATAATGATCGTCAAATTCATCAGTGGTGCCCATACTAGCCCATTAGTTTTAATCAGTAATATGAATTTTCTTTTCTCCTTGTTAGGTTAAGTATAAGTGTCTTGTTTTTCTTTCTTTTTCATTATTGTTTCTGTTGAAGCGTCTTTTCGTTTTTCATTTTCTTATTTTCTTTTATTCTTGCTCCGTCTGTGTTTCTTGTCTAAACTTGACGGGCTTATAATAAATTCATTCAGTCACTCATTCATAAACACGCTTCCGTGATTTTTCTTCTGGCAAAATTGCAAAATTCCACATTTGTGCAGATATGTGCTTGAAATCTCTACAGTACGGTTGTTTGATACGCTGAATCTAATGGTGTGATTTTTATTAAAATTCTATGACTTCATGGGGGTCTTTCCCCCTTTTTTCGAAAATCAGACAAATTTTCTCAGCCTCGTAGCATTTGATAGGTAATGCTAAACTTAATGAAACTTATGTATTTGGAATCAGCATAATAAGCCAATTCTTCTGATATGTTTATTGATATCAAAATTCTTTTTTTAGAGTTTTCGTTACTATTGAGCCGAGTCACTCCTTACTTATAGTGCGTTACCACGAACTGTTTGATTACTCATCGGAATCCAAACAGAGACCACTGAAATATTGATCGTTTTTTCCGCGTTACCAAAAGAATTGTATTCATAAAACTACAGTTTCATGAAATGTTAATAAACAAATAAAAAGAGTTTTTCAACTAAAGTAAGGAGCAAGTTGAAAACTTAAAACAAACATAAATTGCTATGTTTATAAGGGGGACTGCCCCCTTCTCAACACCCTGCTCATTGAACAAAAGACTTTTAATGCTTTAAAAAATCGTTTTCTTCCAATTCCAAATTTTCTTTAAAAACTTGGGGAAAAGCCAAACTTCACAGTAACGAGTAAGGAGCTAAGGAGGAGACAGCCCCCTTCATACAAAGAATAATCTGTTCAAATAGGTTTCAAATCTGTTCCTTGCTTTCAGTTGAAAAGCACTTTTTTATTTAATTTCTGATTGTTTTCCAAATCATACTCAGGCCTAAACAAGATATAATTTGAGGTACCAGTCAATTAAATCCCTGGTTAATTGCTTTTAAAATGTGTACCATTTCAATTTTTGATAAAATTTGAATATACTTAAAAAATTGGCGATGAATTGCAATTTTGGTGAAAAGTCCTTGTTGATATTACTACAAAAGAACTTCGGCTGGATGATAAGGAGTATTATTGTTTGTATGGATGGAAATTCTGTGAAACTTTTGAGCTTCTACATAACTGAAGCCATCACAAACTCTACAATAGTATTTTCTTATCGATAAATACATTATACATACATTACATACATTTTTACATACATTATTACATACATTTGTTTGAATACATTGAAGTATTTCATATAAACAGAAAAAGAAAAATATTACCATTTAAAATTGCTGAAAACTAAGTTCCTAGCAGTATTTGCCACCCCATAGAAATTTCCTGGCGGGGCTGATGATTACCTGCCCTGCCTTTTCCACCTCTGTGCTGGTAGATATTGGAATGTAACATTTTAGCTGTATAGAGAAATATTTTAATTAATTCCTATTTCCCCCTCCCCATCTGAAGCCTCATGAAGAGTAAGCAGTTTGTCCATTAAAATGTACGTTTGTAGGAGACTACCCTGGCCCCACCTAAAAAATGACTCACCTCCCTCATTATAGCTGATACGCAATTACAGATCACCAAACGTACCCCAATTTCATTACAAATAAAGCGAATCAACTTGGTACTGCCACCGTGTGGCATTTCTTCTTTTGCCACTGGGAAGCCTTAAATATAGTTATTGATACTTTGAAATCAATCAGCTTCTCGCGGTTTATATTGATTGCAAATTCGCTCTCTTCAGGGTAAAGTCGTAGTTTGGCGCCCTAAACCGCCTAAACTGTCACCCAACCACCACTGCTATTTTAGCGTCTGCCCCCCCCCCCCCTTTGGAAAATTTTCTTCCGGTGCCCTTGTTTACGCTTGTAGAAGTTTTCAGCTAATAAATTTTAACAATATTTTCACTGTTCTTGGTATTTTAAAAGTTGAAAGGTTGGTGTTTAAGTACAGTGGATAAAAATGCTAGTACGGTTGTGTCTATTCAGCCGAATTTTAAATTAGAGTTATATTATTGTTTCTCATGGGAACCAAATAGTGGTATTCACATGGACAATTGCAAGGCTAGAGCCATTTAATCACATAAACAGCCGTGTCTATCCTTCTTGCCGTTTACGCTTCGTCTTATTTGTTCAGTTTTTGCGAGAGAAGGAATAAAGAAAATACATTGGTTTTAGGAGTAAGAGTATATTTAATTATAGCAAAAACACGCAGTTAGTATTTGGGCTAAAATAGGGTAATTATAGCAATAGGGCTAAAACAGGATTCATTTTATTAACTTTTTTATTGGTCACCTTTAACTAAATTATAAAAAGTGAAATATTTAAAAGAAAAGAATCTTGAATACAGCGGCAGTTCAAGTTCCATTCATTTCCATAAATAACAATAACAAAAACAATATCCCAAAGGGATCAATGACCCAAATGCCAACATTTTAGCTAAGGAAGGGATCAAATATGTTTCAGGGGAAGGGGTTTAACTTTTAAACGGCTGTTTTATAGTCATTGTACGATGAATAAGCAGGCCTATATATTTATTGGCATTTGTTTCCATTTCGGACACGGAGTCTGAGCTCATCCAGCCTCTCTCTTGGCTTTACTGATATCAAAACAGATGGCACTGTTTTTGATGACAACAGCGACAATCCATCATAATATCAACACTATTCCATTGGAAAATGACCCCTTCCCCCAACTGCGACACACGTGGAGTGTATGAAGACATACGTCACATCATCTTCAACTGTAGAAAATATGAAAAGGAGAGGGAAATACTAAGGAATTGCTGGGATACTAAGGAATAGAAGGCATTTAGGGCATTCACAATGCACTCTGTTCTAGGACATCACACGTCTCCTCGCCCCCCCCCCCAGCGTTTACTCCCCCTGGAAAATACCCACCCGGAAAATACCCTCCCGTGGAAAATAAGGCTTTCCAAATTTGAGAATTTTATCTGAGCTTTGTTTTTCTTTTTATTTCCCGTAGGGGGAAAGGATTTTGATACTTGTGTATTATACGCCACTCACTAAAGTTTACGCTGTGTAAAACTCGAAAACGAGCCGGTTTCTTTGTTAATTTCTTTCCGCTTAGCGTGAGACAAGACAAAGACAAGTGACAGAATAGATGGGAAATATATAATTGCACATAAGGAGGGGGTTAAAGTATTTGGATAGTTTGAAGTCAGAAAACCATTCTTAATTCATATTATGCAGAATAATGGTACCGAAAACATTTTGCATGCAGACCCACTATACTTTACCCCCCCCCCCCTAATATGCAAATATATAGCCCAAATTTATTTCTAAAGTAACGAAGAAACCGGTTTGTCCTCAAGTTTTACACATCGTAAGCTTGAGTGAGTGGCGTGTAATGCACAAGTACAGGAATTTTTCATGGAGAGAGCCTGATTTCCCGGTATTATCTAAAAACGATCAGAAATTGAATTTAAAAAAAATTTTTTTTTTCAAATGAAAGTAAGGAGCAACATCAAAACTTAAAACGAACAGAAATTATTACATATATGAAAGCGGCTGCCTCCTCCTCAAGACCTCGCTGTTTCCGCTAAAGGTTTTTTCTTAGAATTTTAAAACAAAGCTTATTATTCTAATTAAACGACTATCACGTTTCAGGAATCTTTCCTAAAGAATTAGGACAAAAAGTCAAAACTTTAGTGTAAAGAGCAAGGTCTTGTGTAGGGCCGGATCGACTAAGTGCGGGGCCCGATTGGATTTTTTTTGCGGAGCCCCCTCTATATATTAAATTTTTAAGTAAGATTCAACCATCATATATATATATATATATATATATATATATATATATATATATATATATATATATATATATATATATATATATATATATATATTCAATTCAATTCAATTCAATTTATTGAAATAAAAACAAGATGAAACATAACACCTAATAATATGGATCCTGGAAGCGAACTTGTTGAGGACCATAACAACAAAAAATTGAAAATGAACAAGAGAGAAAAAAAAAGAAAAAAAAACAGAAAAAAGAGAAAACACGGGTAAATTAAAGCAAATAGATTAAAAATTTAGAGATTTATAATATCAAAGTTTAGTAACATTGTTATACAGCTTGCGAAAACTTGTGGATAGCTCGATACTGGAGGGCATTATATTTCATTGAAGTATAGATTTATAAATGGGGGATGGCTGGGCGGAGCTAGAGACACACTTGGGGACAATAAAGGAACGGTTGGATGAACTGAGACATAGGCCTTCAGAATTATGGCAATTAAAATAAGATAATTATTGGGAATTAATTCTTGTCTGGTCAAAGTAGTATTCACGGTGTAATGTTGATTTTTATACGATTTGGTCAAAAGGAATAAAACCAAAATCGTAGAATAATTCCCGAGTGGGGGTGTGTCGGGGCAGTCAAAAAACTTATTTGAAGGCACGGTATTGGGCAGCTTTTGAGTTAGTTTTAAATGAAGGATAATTGTTGCCCCTAACAGATCCGCACTATGAGATATATGGCTAAATAAAAGAGTAATAAAGGGTGACAAGGATATCAGGGGGAAGAAAATTTTTCACACGATTAATCATACTTACCTGTCGCAAAATTATGGCTCTGATGCAGGATACATGAGTTGCAAATGATAGGGAGGAGTCTGTGTGAACACCAAGAAACTTGGCAACTTCGACCTGCGGGAGGAGATCGGTGGAATATTTTAGGCCAAGTGTTTGTTGAGCTTCATTTTTTTTGTAAGGGATACAAAATAATACAACGTGACTTTTATTGCTGTTAAGGGTTATGCAGTTAACGAGACACCATTCCTGTACTCTATTCAGAAGAATTTGAGCGGAGGTGACGACGGATGGGCAATTAGGGCCGGGGATGTACAAGTTGGTAGGCCTATCGTCAGCCAAAAGTACTGGGCGCACTGATGGACCCAGGCCTGTAACCAAATCATTAATATAAAGGATAAAAGTTTTGGACCAAGAACAGAGCACAGCGGGACGCCTCTCTGGACAGATTGGGGATGCAAAGTCATACTACCCAGACTCACACTCTCTGCTCTACCAGAGAGATAAGAATCGAACCCTGAGAAAGGAATTCCGCGAATCCCTATGTTCTTAAGCTTACTTAGTAAAACACTGTGATCAACCATGTCAAAGGCCTTAGAAAAATCGAGAAATAAGCCACTTACAGTATTTTTAAGGTCAAGTTGGGAACGGATAAACTGTGTGGCGTCGATTAGTGCATGAGCAGTTGACAATTAGGAACGGAAGCCATATTTATGAGAAGAAATCAACGAATCTGACGTATTAATCCCAAATAAAAAGGAAGAAAGACGTCAGAAGATAATTCTCTCAAGCACTTTGGATACAACTGGGAGAAGTGAGATTGGACGATAATTACTTATCTCAGACGGATCGCTTTTTATGAATCAGGATAACAATTGCTCATTTAAATATTTTTGAGAAGACTCCATTGATCACAGACACGTTTGCTGTATGCACAATGGCTTAACGAACATAGGAAGATGCAGTTCTAAGAAACTTATTACTTATCCCAAGGAAGTCAGGTGTACTACTATTAAAGAGAGATTCGATAACTTGAAGCACCTCGTTACTATCAGTTGGAGAGAAAAATATGGATCTGGGAATCTTGTTAGGGTGTACTGACTCGGAGGGGGAACAGGAGATAGCATTCGGAATATTGGTGAAATAATTATTAAAAGGATCCGGTACTGAAATTGGGTCGATTAATCTGCCACTGATGTCCTTAAGGTTAATAGGTATAGATCTTGAATTCCTTTTTTTTTTGAAATAAATTCATTTATTTTTTACCAATTTTTTGGCAAGTTCCCTTGGCAGTGAGTTGTTTTTGAATAATAATAATTTTTTTTGCGTAACGGAATAGTGTTGTATATAGTTTTTGTCTGTTCAATAATAATGATGGCAAGAGGAGTTACTGGTTGGGAAAGACAGATTATATAGGCTATTTTTGAAGTGTGTATATTGTATAATTAACTTGAAAATACAAGGGTGGATCTCTTTCGTTTGTCGGTGATATCTAAAAACTGAAAAGGTTAAATTGATAAGATGACTCCGTCCCTGTGTAAAACTAATTTTGGCTGAATTAACATCCTGACAATCCAAAACCTTTGACCAGTCAAATGATTTCAAACGATCCGTGAACCGGTTCATATTCACAATATTATATATCCTATTAGACGTAGGGATATTAGTTCTAGGGTGTTTAGTAGTTGGTTGGAAGGGTAGGGAGAGATAGATTGGAAAGTGGTCTGACAGGTCAGAGAATATTATTTTGGAGGACAGGTAGTTTCCCAAGGAAGTGGATACAAAAATGTTATCAATTACAGTAGCGGTAGACCTCATAGGATCAACTCTAGTAGGAAAAAGAATTGTTGGAAGAAGACCACTTGAGGTAAATGTTTAAAAGAAGATATCACAATCATTATTACTGCTAACATTTAGTAAATTAAAATTAAAGTCCCCAAAAACTATTTCCTTCTTTTGTGGTAAATTAATAAAACTAGAAAAGTCATCAAAAAGATTAGAAAAGAAAGTTGTCGGAAATGAGGGTGGTTTATAAAACAGTGAAAAACAAAAAGAATTGTCGTCAACACTTATACCAACAATTATTGAATAAATGCATCTATTATTTATAGGTTGCGGGAATAAGCCTGGTGAATTTTAGACTTGACCGGGTGTAAAGAGAAATGCCACCAGAGGACATGGTTAATTTTCTTTCAATGTGGATAGCTTGAAAGCCAGGGAGGGAAAATTCATTAGTGTCATCAATTGCTGAAAGCCAAGTCTCTGTTATTCCAATTACGTCAAAAGGCCAGTAACCTTTAATTCAAATCAAATTTTTAAAATTAGTCCACTTATCTCTTATGCTTCTGATGTTAAAGCAGATTATATTAAGTTTTGTCTCTTCCATTAGCATAGGTTTTACATTTTTTACAAAATCAAAAATGTCGAGATATTCACAGTTAATATGGCTTAAGGGGCTATCAGGGCTAGCTAAGGGGTTGTTGCGCAAATTATTTTGGTCATCGTAATAGTTAAAAACAACATTATTGCACAGTGATAATTTTGTGAGAAACGTAAAATCTTGCATAGTATACATTTAAATATCCATTGTGGTCGAAGTTTCATCATTTGCTTGATTTGAATACTGAAATCCTTCTTCAGCCGACGATTTATCATTGGTGGAAATTTTGGACTGGGATGTAAACTTTGCCGTTTTTTTCTTAGATTTCTTACCTTTGACTAGGGCAATGGCACCGATTAGAATAGCAGTTGAGTCAACAGGCTTAACTAGCATCGATATGGAATCTATGTACTTTTTGATGGAAGATAGTTGAGTTATAGCTGTTTGCAAGGTGTCATCACTTAGGAGTTTGGTGACAGCTCTCTTGTACAGAATATTTTTGGTTTCTCCTGGTTCTTTACTAACCTCAATTAAGTGACTGACTGTGAGATAAGTTGCAAGTCTTTGCCATTCTTGGCAACTTTCGGATGAATCTTTTGGGTGGCAGAAGGCAGTAGGACACTTAGATCCGGGATGGGGGAATGACGAAGGCCTTGAGTATGAACAGTGTGTTCCTCTTTAAGAAATGATACTGTATTTGCATCTTCTACAACAACTGCTGCTTAGCTTCTACTGGGCCGATGGGATGTGGGTTGCCGAGGGATTCTTGCAGCTACAATTGAGTAGGGTAGGTTCATTTTATCCGATGTTCTAAGGATTACGACTCGCTTTTGGTGAGCCGGGCAAGATTGTTGTTAGAGGGTTCTGTGTCCATGACGGGCACAAGTTCTGCAAACAAGGCCCAACTCACGGCATTTACTAAGGGCATGCACTTTTGTCCAAAGCTCAAGGCAGGACGAATTGGACAGCTTGTACTGTTGTTTTTTGTGTATTTGGGCCTGACGACTGGATTATTGTAGTGGCTTAATCTTATAAATCTTATAAGAAAGGGACATACCGTACAAGAATATTTCTCTGCTTAGCTCAACTTTGCAGGAAATGAGGATTGAACGGTTTGGGTGAAGGACTCCTTTGTTTAAACTTAGCCTTATTGCAGTTGAAAGATTTATGAGAAGACCTGAAGAATATATTAGTTCGGTTTGTATTTCCTCCACTTTTAAACTGGTATCAACACCATAAAGCACATACTTGTGTAACTTTTCCACATTTTTTTTTGTAGCTAAAATTTTCAAGCCATCAAGGATTATTTCTTTGGATTTTGACAGGACATGGTCTGCCGCCTGAGAAGACGTAAAGTGGATATCAATAGACTCGTCCTGCTTGAAAATAAGTTCAAAATTTACTTTGGCGATCAGAAAAACAGCTTTCCTAATTTGGATTCTTTGATCTTTTGAAAAGGGTTGGCCATTGATTTTCTTGATTGAGACAGTATAATAATTAGGGTAATCTGCACTACTAGTTTCTGGGACACTTGAAGGGAGGGGTTGCACTATCACTGGCGATCGAGTTTCATCCTTTTTCCTCTTTTTGCCAGGCGTCTCACCTCTTTCATTAGAGTTAGTTGTGGCTAATGCCTGAATTCCTGACAGGTGGCTAACTGTTTTAGACCGTGTATTTGGGGGGGTTCTAGAAAGATTTTTAGAAGTAGGTTGGAAGGGCGACTGGCCAAGGGTTTCAGTGGGAGTATCCTTCTCGGGTGGTAGCCTTGGGGGCTGCTTTTTTCCCGACATTTATTCTGACGAGACACTACAGATTCACGAACTATTAATCAGTCTTAATTCAAAGTTACTTGACCAATAGTAAATATTTAGTTATGGAACTAGATTATTCACTATGATAAATAATAACTCACTTTGTGTGAAGTGAACAAT
>NC_142796.1:38459100-38563115 GCF_049724085.1 Artemia sp. Qi Xiang Cuo
TTTTATATACTAACGAGAGACGAAACCCGCCAGACTGGTTTTTTCAAGAGACCGCTACTCAGAAATGGAATACAAAGAGTAGTTTTCTTTGCTTATACGTTATTTAACCTGTTGTTTTTTTGGGGTTTAGGGGTGGGGGAGGTACCTCGGTAAGGTTTGGTTAATTATTTAATATTTGGTATGCTTTACCCCCCCCCCTCTAATGTGCAAATATATAGCCAAAATTTGTTTATAAATTATTATATATTCATCCTATTTTATTTTATTTCATTAGCATTAACCAAACTTGACTTTTTAGAAGTGTCCGTATTATGCACTAGTACCAAATCCTGGATACTTATTCCATGACATTTAGGGATGATTAAAGAAATGTAATCATTTTTTAATTTTCTCCATTACTAGTTATCCTTCTAAACGACTTGAAAACAACTGTACACCTATTTCAACTAACACCTACGTGGTCTAAAAAGGGAAGGGATTTACCGATATTTATGTTCCTAGAAGTAGCCTATTGGTTTTGGAAATATGTCGTTCGAAATTCAATTAGATGGTGCTGTAGTAAAATCAACGTATTAATTTTTTTAGAACATCATTTTCGTTCGAAGCAGAAATGAGCCCACATGCGTACAGAACATTAATCTAAGGGCTCTGTTCCTTTTTGTATTTACGTTTGGAAATGGTGACTGTTGAGGTTGTCGAATTATACGCAGATTTCATAACAACTTCCCATGCTTCTATCCAAATTGTATTGTCCAGCCAATCAAAGCGCACTATCACGTTCCCTAGAGTTTCACTCAAAATATAAACAATAATGTAATACAAAACGGCATATTTTCGAAAGGAATTTCAGAACATCGTCTTTGACAATAGAATAGACTAGCTGAAAATGATTAAAACGGCAAACTTGGATTATCATTTTTCATTAACGCTGAAAAAAGGCCCTAACACTCTTCAGCGAATCTCACTAGCCTTCTATTAACCACTTCATAAAAACACCTCAGCCTCGTAAATGCGGGTTTTCAAACCATCAAATAAAATGAAAAAAAAACGATTTAAAAGCAGTTTTCGTATAAAAACTGATATTACTTCCTGTTCTACAAATTATTTTCTTCGATAAAACCCCTGAAACACATTGGAAAGTCAAAGTAACAATCGTAAAAAACACAAGACGCTACAATAAACAAACCTCAGAAACCGGGGTTGGAGGGAGACATATTATGGCCAGAAAGTACACGTCCATACAGAATAATCCACAAACTGTCATAAAATACGACTAAAGATAATAAAAGACAAGGATGTCCAATAAACATTTAAAGAAATTTGCAAAACAATTCACCAGCAAGACCCACTAGTGGCAAAATCTGAAGTAGATGGGACTGTGGGTACTACGTTCAAAACTGCCTTTGAGCTTCATTGGTGTTTTCATGCTTATAATCCCACATGTGACAAGTCTTCTTTTTTTCTTTATTTTTTACCAACACTTAAGTTATAAGGGCCAATTTATTTTAGTGTGGAAAAAAATAACGGTCAAAGTGTGACATATTTTGGGCGACATCTTAGCTTTGCTTTCTAGTCTGGCAACTCCAGAGCACCATTTACTCCTACAGTAAAAAACATTGAATTCATAATATTAAATTCTGGAGGCAGAATTACAATGCAGCTGAAATAATACAATGCTTGAATAGATTTCAAAATTTTGAGGTAATGAATAATTCAAGATATCTAAACTCAAATTTCCAGGTTATATACAGGGTGGTCGGAAAATACACATACCAAAATGCATCGGTCATATGTTTACTTAGCTACAAATCAATTTCTAGTCATCCTCACTTGGATCATGTACGGCACTTATAAAAGAGCAGAGGCCGATTATACTTAAACATTATGCGGGTGGCAAGGGGGACATTACGTCAGGCACCTGCAGTGTGCACACTAGTTTAAACGTTCCGCTTCGGAACATTCATTCTGAATTCGGTGAATTCACCGCTGTTAGTGGTGACAATGCCTGGACCAAAATATACATTAATTTGAATTTAGGAGTTTAAAAATACTTCAAATACGTCTGCACGGTTCTAGGCGTTTACCCCCTCCCCCAGAAAATACCCTCCCCCCGTGGAAAATAAGGATTTCCAAATTTGAGAGTTTTATTTGAGTTTTGTTTTTGTAGGATTTTCCGTAGGGAGAAGGAATTTTGGTACTTGTGTATTATACACCACTCACTCAAGTTTACGCAGTGTAAAACTCGAGAACAAACCGGTTTCTTCGTTAGTTTCTTTCAGCCTAGGGTGAGAAAAGACAAAGACAAGTGACAAAAAAGATGGGAAATATCTAATTTGGGCTATATATTTGCACATAAGAGGAGGGGGTAAAGTATTTAGACAGTTTGAAGTCAGAAAACAAGCCTTACTTCATAATATGCAGAATAATTGGACTTAACACATTTTGCATGCAATTATTTATACCCCCCCCCCTAATGTGCAAATATTTAGCCCAAATTTGTTTCTAAAGCAACGAAGAAACTAACGAAGAAGCCGGTTTGTTCTCGAGTTTTACACAGCGTGAACTTGAATGAGGGGCGTATAATACACAAGTACCAAAATTTCTTCTCCCTACTGAAAAAAAACTCAAATAAAATTCTCAAATTCGGAAAGCCTTATTTTCCACGGGGGGTATTTTCCGCAGGGGGGGGGGGGGTAAACGCTGGCCACCGTCTGTACATGCCAAGACCATCATTTGTATTTATCAGAAACTCATCCCTCCTTCCTCCCCCCTCAGCCCTTGTTTTGGGAAAAAAGTAAATAAATCCATGGCTGGAAAAACACCATGGGAATTAGACTTTCCTTCGTTTTGAACAGCCAAACCATTTTTGCAAAAAAAAAAACTTGCAAAAAAACTGCTTTTTAAAAATTCTCACTGTAGGAGCAAAAAATTAGGTTTCAAGAATATCCTTTAGCTCAGGCATGATTTAATTTCAATAACGTCACCAGTCATGTATTTATGCGTGACCGCAGACGAAAAGTTTCATGTGAATTGGGCACTTAAATAACCCTCACCCACACTCGTCCTTGAAGAAGGGCGATTGCCCCTGATTCCAAATTAAATCAAAACATTGCAAATAAACGAAGTTACCAAGTTGGACATCTCTTTAATCGAGTTAACGGATACAAAACAAACAGAAATAGATAATATCCCCCAACTAATCTTTGCCACTCACTCCCCTCGATCCCTCGTCTTCATCAATAATAACACTGTTTTTCGTAGAAATGCCTACCAGGAATGATATGTACAAAATTACGTTTTCATCACAGGAACAAGTTTACAAAGTTGGGTACAATCAATTTGCTAACAGAACTACTCGACTTTGCTATCACGCTACTCGACAATAGACCAATAATGTAGGGAACGGAGAGGGGACACCTCGGAATTTGTCACATGGTAACGCCTGAACAGGGTTAATTTGAAAGAAAAACGGGGATCAACATATATCTCAAACAGGAATAAAATATGATCACGCATATAGGCTACACCGAAACCAATTTATTAGTAAATTAACATTATGTAGCTACATCGCACCTCCATGCCAACTATAAACTAGCAATGGCTGCAACTAGTCGTTTTTAAACCTCCTTAGAAATTACCATATCTTGAGCATTAACTTTGTAAAAAACCTTTCCTTATTCCCCATCCCAAAAAAGGAGATTTTAATAACAACTGAAGAATCCAAGATGGAAGGCCTGAGATCTAAGTTGTCCTGGGAAATCCAAATGTTTCTTATAAAATATTTTCGAATTTATTCATAAAAATGGGTGTCCACAAAACACTCGCAAAAAAGGATTTTCATAGATCCTTCATAACGTGAAATTTATGGGAGAATCATTTCCCACATGGAACCTCTGCATTCAAAACGAAGGTGACCCTCCAAACTGTTTCGCAGAGCATAAAAACGGTCACATTTGGGGCATTGATACCTCATTTCCGAACCTGCAAATACATGTGTTAATTCCATAATGCAAAGCAGTCACACAGTTGCATAATTTGAAATCCAAAAACCAGGATAAGACACCTAAATACTCCAAAAAAGTCTAGTCATCGACCAATGTAGTATTTGCCCGGGCTAAAAGCCCACAGCAAAGCGCTTTAGTGATGATTAGAAGAATTTCAATAGTCATGTAACCAGTTGTGTCACTTCTGGACACATAAAAAATGAAAAAAAATGTGCAAGAAGGTTCTATTATTAAAGTAGATATTCTTTTCCCATCAAAAACTGTAGAGATTACCAAGAAATGAAATTAGTTCTAGAAAAAGCGATATTAAGAATGATGAACTACAAAAAAAAAATAATGAAAAACGGTGTTGTAGATGAGTCGAAGGTTTTCGCGTTGAGTCAAAATTAAGAAGCTCTCAAAACAACATTTAACCCAAAAAAATGGAAGCACTTTAGGTAATACATGGTTATAATACAATAACATGACTTTTTTTGGGCCTTCCCAAGGAAAAAATCCTACAAATTTATTACACGAATAACAATGAAAAATAAAGAAAAGATAATACAGAAACATAGTACAGGAAATAATAAATACGACCCTGCTTCGCCTGCTTCAAACGCTTTAAGAAACTTTTGATGGTGCCATAGTAACTGAAAGTAAGTTTTTTTTTTCAGTAATAAGAGCTTGTTTGCCATTATAATAGTACAACAGTAATAAATGGCAATGCTTGCCATTGTATGGAACAAAACAATAATGTCGGCCCAGAGGGGCTTATTCGCTGTGTAAATTGTAGGGTAATCGTCCCTACCAATGGAAAGTCCCCACATGATTGATGGTTATTAAAGATTATTTGCATGGTGATACACGCGATTATACAGCATTGCACACCAGTTATTAGGTTATGAGTGAAGGAATATTTTAACGAGGGAGAAGGTACTTGAAGTATTAAAAAGTTCATTTTTCGGCTTGAGTTTTTTTCTAACTTTTCTGGTCAAGTCCTTCAGATCATTGTGGAGGTGGATATACACCTTAGCTTCTATTCTTTTGGAGAAAAAATATATTTGGACTCAGCGTATGGCTTGTATTCTGAGAGGATGACAGGTTACCTCTTTTACAGAGCTATTTGAGCGTGAAAAAAAAATTTACATCTACTTAACTTTGAGATGGAAGGGCTGTGGGCATCCCCAAGGTACAATATAATTTCAATTACACCTTTACCCTAAGGGTTAAATTGTAAAGTTATTCAAAGTCCTGACTCTAGGACTAAACGACATTGCTCTGTTTCTGTAGGATTATTAAATAACAACAAGTTTTTCCAGCTGAAAGTAAGGAGCGACATTAAAATTTAAAACGAACATAAATTATTCCGTATATTAGCGAGGATGCCACCTTCTTAATACCTCGTTCTTCCCGCTAAAGTTTTTTTTTTAGTATTTTAAAAAGCTTCTTATTCCATTTAAACGGCCCTTGTTTTTTAGGGGTCGTTCTTAAAGAATTGGGACAAAAATGAAAATTTTAGCGTAAAGAGCGAGGTATTGAGGAGAGAGCATCCTCCTCAATGGTGTTCTTTACTTTCAGTTGGAAATTTTTTTTTATTTAATTTCTGATAGTTTTCAAAATAATTATCTGATAAGCTGAATGTGATGGTGTGATTTTCAGAAAGATCACTTCACTTTTTGAGGGTATTTCTCCCTTTTTCAAAAATCAGGTAATTTTTCTCAGGTTCGTAACTTTTGACGGGTAACATTAAACCTAACAAATTTTATATATTTGGAATCAGCATAAAAAGCCAATTCTTTTGATGTATCTGTTATTTAAAAAACTCCGTTCCTTACAGTTTCGACTACTATTGGGCCGAGTTGCTCCTTACATATACAGTTCGTTACCATAAACTGTTTGATAACCTGAAAGGAAGAAATCCAGAGGCCTTAACCCCACGATATCTCTGGCAAATGCACTTAGTGTTTCGGTAGATGACGGGACCAGGAATTTCTCATCCAATAAAGCCATGTTTTCAGTTACTTTGGGCTGTTGATCGCACTTTACTAGGTTGCAGCAATTGTACCAGCCATGGTAAGACCAATGATATATAAATAATCCCTTAAATTTTCGTCTCACTCTTAAACTTAAAAAAAATACATACAAACAAATTGTTGATGCATTTTTTAAGTTTTTTGTAAAAATTTCAATTAATAAGAAATAAATCAGTTCAATTAATTAGAAAGGCTAATAGTAAAAAAAAAAAAAAAATATTGCGATGACCAACTTGTTATATTTATTAGAATTATAAAATCCTTTCAAAAAAGCACTGGTCAAACTTATTGGAAACAGAGAAGGGTCGGTAACCACCAGATAAAAAGGAAATTTCTGTTTATATTATGTTTACGTCACTTCTTGGTTTCATTTAAAAAACTTGCTATGTTCTTTTATTGAATTTCTGATTTCTCATTATTTTTAATAAAGGTGAAGAATGCTTTGGCAAATATATTAAAACAAAAATTAATATTACTGTAAATAGTAATAACATTATTAAAGCACTTGCCATTCCAAAAAAAACATTTCAAAAGAAACAAAAGTCCTAAAAATTGGCAGGCCGCCTTGATAGCCCATACAGCTCCCTGTGTTTCGATCGCAAATGTTTTTCCATATCGTGGCGATAAGAAAACATTTTCAAACAGGTTGGAGCCAAACACTTCAATTCTTTCTTTCCGCCACACTCGTGTTTCTGGTGTCGTTTCAAATTGTGTACATATTTGTATGCTCTTGGACAATTACAACATTTATACATCTTGTCACCTGAAACACAGTACGGCGGATTAGAAAGAATCTCAAAACGCCATCAAAATTAGCAATTTTGAAAAAAAATTAGCATCATTTCACTATGTTTTGTGCACGGCCTGGTAGGCAAATTCCGGGCTAAGATGCGCGCATGTATTTTCAGCCTACAATTTAAATTTATATACATATATATATATATATATATATATATATATATATATATATATATATATACATATACATACATATATATATATATATATATATATATATATATATATATATATATATATATATATATATATATATATATATATATATATATATATATATATATATATATATATATATATATATATATATATATATATATATATATATTCTATAACTTCAGTAATGACACTGGTTTTAAAACTCTTTTTATTCAAACAAAATTACAATTGTATATCTGAAAATAACTTCCTTGTGAAGCAATACAGCGCTGGAGACGGTTCTTCTAATGACGGTTTGTTCTAATGCTCATAGCAATGCTGGAACTCAAATGCCCAAATACGCTTCAGCTGGTCGGATGCAGACGTTAGAATGTTTTTCACCGTTTCAAAATAAGTTCCTTTGACGTGATTTTTCAACTTCACGAAGAGAAAGAAGTCACAAGGGGTAAGTAAGGCAAATAAGGAGGCTGAGTAGCCACATGAATGTTTTTACTGGCCTAAAACTTGTTTATTAAATTGCTATGTGACAAGGAGCATTATTGTGATGCAGCACCCACTTGTTCTTGATGTTTGGTCTAATATAACAGGAACGACACTTTTTCAAAAATTTTCAAGAGCTTCCCGGTAAGTTTTGATTGACCGTTTGGCCACGAGGTACAAATTCTTTGTGGGCGATTCTTCGAATATCAAAAAAAAAAAAAAAAAAAAAAAAAAAAAAAAAAAAATCCGAATGCATTTGAAATTCGGCTTCATCATTTTGTTTTGGACCTTGGAGAGGTTGAAGTGTGCCGCTTCATGCTCTGGCACTTGCTTTCAGGGTCGTACGCCTGAGACTCGTCACTCGTCATTTTCATTCGAATCCAAAAAGTCAAGGCACCTATCCCTCCTGATATTTTTTGGTATTGCGAAAGGTTTTTAGAATCATTTCTACGCTGGTTTTCTCATCGCCAATTCATTAGTCAAAATCAGACGAACAACGGGTAGAGTCAATTCAACTCTTCCTCGATCATTCTGACTATCAATCGACGATCTGAACAAACAAAATACCAGATTCTACGAGATTTTAATCGGTTCTTAAAATTTAAGACCATTTGCTTCGTGGTTCATCTTCAACTGACTCTCTTCTTTCTGAAAATGCCTTAAACCATAAAAAAAAACTGGGCCCTTGATAGGTGGTTCCTCATTATTTTCTACCAGTAATTTTCTACTCGTCCTTGGTTAAGCTGCCGAAATTAGGGCTGGGATAGCGTTTTTAAGCTCCTACAAGCCCTTCTCTCCTTTAAGGCTTAAAATATTATGTAAATAGTTTCTATCACTTAAAAATCAAGCTTAGTTTCATCAAACTTGACTCAATCAAGCTTACTCTTGTTTTCCTGACCATTTCTTGTTCTCAGACTGCCCAAGGTGGTTCCCAGGACTTGAGCCGGATTTAAATAAAACTTTTTAATTCAAGTTAATAACAATTTTCAGGCTTTATTGGCAGGAAAGAGGAGGGGGTAAAACCGTGAGAATACGTCTACAAGAGCTAAATCGAACAGTATGTCCATTCCTACAATGTTTACTAACCTAATACAGCTGGGAACTGGCGTCTCAAGAAGTCACTTCCCCTTACTATTAAATAATTTTATGGTTAAAACAGAAAAAAAAACTTTAACTGTACCTTATAGGGTGGTTTTAGTCATCCTTTATAATTGGTAGTTTTGTGTATGACTGTTGCATCTTACATACATCGCTCGTTACATTAGAGTTACTGACAGTTACTGTCAGAATCACATTGGATTTTTGTTTCATTCCAAATCTTGCATTTCAAAGGGAATTTGCTCTCTGTCATTCTCTTTCGGGAGTCTCAAGTGCAATGAAGGATTCTGAACATTTTGAGGGTAGAGCCATTAAACATTTGAAACTGAATAGCGTCAAAAGTTTTTACAACCGGCCCTACGTCCCTATACGTATTTAAACCAATCTTAGCGAAAGAAGCGATCCAGTACTGCGTTCGAGAGTTTACAATGCTGATACCAGGGTGGGACCTTAATTGACACTGATATAAAAATGAGATAGCCAGACGACGAAACCCTCAACTATCATCGGTGAGCCATTACAACTCTTAGAGGTCCTTTTTTACTAACAGAACCGTGACGATCCTAAAGATTATACTCGTAAACGCTCTTGCACAATACTTGAACTAGACACGCAAAGCCAGAATATCTTTATGTTTCTTTACTTCATAGGTTCCAAATTCCTGCCAAACTTCTTGTTCCCTATTACATGGTCAATATATCCCCAGAGTTGACCGGGCTCGCACCAAGGGGAAGGGGGTGGCTTTACACCCTTGCCTACCGGAGAAATCGTGAGATGTATGCAATTTTTCTGCAATTTCTAATAGTTTCCATATACTTTGCCTGATTTTTAAAATTTGTGACCGTCTCGCGTAACAAACATCTGGATCGTACTCACAATATGTCCTGGGTCATATCTGACCTGACAATACCGGGCGAATTAAAATGCTTAAAAATGGCTCCTCGCGTCAGGTTTATAATTAAATTGTCCGCCCAATCAATACACTTCAATGAATATTACTCGATGCGAACAAATGAGGGAAAGGTGGAAGACCTGTTCTTAGAATGATCCACTTTCAAGTAAGGCGTAATCGAGTTGAAATTTTGAAACTTCCAGTTTGCACATACTGTGACAATTTAAAATCTATCAGTAGTCATGTAGACCGTGCTTGCAGACAGTTTTTCCCGTCTTTAAGCCCTTTATCCCTACTGGAAATACGTAGTTACACTTTATGTCATATACTTTTTGGCTGATTTCCAAAATTATCTCCACCAGATATTGTGCTTATATGTGCTTTTATATAGTTTTCCAACCTTTGAGCTCTAGATCCCTTATGTAACAAACCTTTGCCCACTCTAACCCTTCTAGAATACATTCAGCCCGTTTGGAATATATTAACCCCTCCTGGAAATACCCGGTAACACCTTATATCATAGGCGTTTGGCTGATTTTCTACTTCATCTCTGCCAGCCATAACCTATATCCTTCACGAGCTTTTTTTTTATTCAGGCGACATGCATTATAATAACAATAATTAATTATAATTTATATAACGAACCTTTGTCCCCTTTTCTCGCCCTGGCCAATTAATCCAATTCTGGACGCATGTTTCTTTTTTTTTTCTTTAATCATCTTCTACGAATACCATTTTACTAGTTGGCTCTATTTTATAAAACAACTATACCTCATCCTCCCAAGAGCACTAGCACACATAACGAGACTTTAATCACCTCAATGGATTTCATCTTTTCATTTATCTGCTTTTTTAATACTAATCAAACTAATAATAGAAGCAAGACTGATAAATAGTAAACTAACAATTGAAAACACGAACAAGTCAAGTAAAACAAGTCATCACAAATTCATTAAACTGAAACCAAGCAAATACTCTGAAAGCAAGAGCCTCCCACATTTATGCAGGAAATTATGACGACCGATTTTCACCCAGGACCAGAAAAGCTATCAAATCAACATAAATCATACAAAAAAAAATTGTGACAGGAAACACAAAAGAGAAACCTCCTCCCAAATAGCCAAGTCAAGCAAGAACAAGACTACAGACACATCTCAACAGACAAAAACCAGGATGCGAATAGATACAAAACAACTTAATCGGCCAAACAACAAATCCTCAAGAAACCAAATAAGATGATTACGGGACAATTATCTCCAACAGCTTTAAAGGAAAAACGGAAGAGACTACATTTATAATCTCAAGGACACACACCAAAGGCTATTCATGAAAGAAAATCCTCAAGAAGTACGAAAAAAAGCTCAACATATCAGAAATTCAACCCAATCAACTGAAACACAACACGGGAAACTCAGCATAGAGAACTGAAAATGCCGACTAATCAAGAAATTAGCCAACCACAGACAACACAAGTTTGGTAAAATTGTAACACGACAACTAAACCCACGAATATTCAAGAAAGGAACTCAAGAAATACGAAAGTAGCTTAGTATATCAGAAATTAAACCCACTCGATTCAGTACGGGAAACTCAACACAGGCAATATGGGAAAATTACAATAAATAACTGAAAACAGCAAGTACTCAAGAAATTAACTCCCGATCGACAAAACAACCTAGAGAGAATACTAACACGGCAATTTAACCCAGAGAGTTCAAGAAAGAAAGTCGACACACCAACAAAGTCAAGAAACTCAACACAACACAAATTTAACCCACTCAACTCAGCAGACACTGTTTCGATTTAACCAGACATCCATTGATTTAGCCAAAATAGATAGTATTTATAATAAATGTGCAGAGCAGGTGAAAACATAGAAGAACGTAAATAATCTCAAGAAGAACGTAAATAATCTCAATTATAAAATATGTGAGCAAAAATAATTAAACTAGAGGACAAGTCAAAGCAGCATTATCAAAAACAAATACACCAAATGATTTCATATGTTGGGAATCAATTTTTATTTGAAGTGAAACTTGGCAAAACTTTACTATGAGCTTATACCAATAAACCCTAAAGATGTAGAAGCTGAGCAATCTTTCTTTAGTACTGGGCTGTTTGTAACTGAAGTCTGAGCAAGATTACCACCCCAAACAATTGATGCTTTATGCTTCTTTCGAAGTTATTATAAGGTTATGTCCCTTCTGCAAGTATTTAGTATGATAGTTAAGAATCCACAGTAAAACAGAAAACTATAATCAATCCAAACCAGTGCAAACATTCCATCGACTTTTTTTTGTCAGTAATTTTTACTGGAGCATAAGGGAGATAGATTCATTTCTTTCCAGTATTTTAGATAGTTCTCAGCACAACCTAAAGATACGAAAAACGTCACTTGTTATGAATACCAGAAGACGCATCACTACAAATAATAGCTACAAAACTTACAAGGCCCAAATTCTGAGCCTCGGAATACTGCCTCTGCTCTTTAAATTGTGCCATAACTCCGCACATCGGCAAGACACCCCTAGATATTGTAACGTAGAAGCTCATTGGTCAGAAACATTTTCTCCATTGGTACGCTTGGCCTTGGCAAATTATTAATATTTGCAAGAGTGATTCCCTTCTTCATTTTCTGGCTTATATTTTGAGCACTTCTGGAATCCTTTTTGGGTGGATTAAAAAATCATTAAGCTGGTGAAAGCACTGCTCAGTCTTCTCAAAATTGTAACTAAAGGAATGACGGTCTAAGTTGGGGAAGTTTATGTGTATGTGCTCTTACCCAAACGAAAGTTTTCCAGCTAGACAAAGGGGAAATTATGGGAGGTGTTAGCTTTCAGGCCATTGCTAGACGTAGTCGCTTTACTCTAGGTTCAAATATGTGTTTACAAGGCAATAAAATTCACTTGTCGAGGTAGTTCAGTTTTCGAACTGAGTATTTTATTTGCTTTACCAAGCAATTAATATAGTAGAGAAAATTCAACTTATATCGGGCAAAGTGACAATTTTTCAAAACAACAGCACCCGACATAGGATACGAGATTGATTATTTAACTGAACAGCTAATCATATCAAAACGACAAAAGGCTCATTTTAGTTGATACTTTACAAAGATCGGGATTCAGCCCCTTCCAAGACCCCCAATTACCTGGTGCTAGTAGTCAGATGTTACTGTAAATTTCAATTTATAAGCCAGCCAATAGGCTACCGTAGTCTTCAATCTCAATTTTTTAATCCCAAAGACGCAAGCAAATCCTTACATCTTCAACAATATCCTAATTGGCCAGCTTTGACTAATTTTAAATGGTTGAACTCTGGCTATGACTAGCCAAGCATTCAATATAGCTTATTGCAATCGACTGCAGCAGATTTTTATCACTGGCAGCCAATGAAAAAGCCATTCTTTTCCAAGAAGGAAACTATAATTCCTTCAAAGAGAACGGCTTTCATAGGTTGCCAGTGACAAAATCAATTGCCATCGTTTGCAATAAGCTATATTAAACACAGGGTAGATCTAATTTGGATGCTAGCTTAACATCTATTGCAACTCCATCCCAAGTTTTGTAATTCTAAATATGCTATTAGCGAATCTTAAGGACACCCTAGACGGTCAATCATTTTGATCAAAAGATTCCGTCAATCAATTGATTAAAGCATGAGTGACCACTTAGGAACTTATTTGACGCTTGAGTCAAGCGTTGACTGTGTTTGATAGAAAGTTAGAATGACTCAATCGGTTCCTAGACGGTCAATCATGATTTAATCAATTGATTGACGGAAGCTTTTGATCAAAATGATTGAACGTCTAGGGTGTCCTTTAACGCCCCAAACAATATTTTGATTTGACAGCTAATTAAATTTCGAATCGTATTAATTTCCACTATAGCTAGAACTAGGTTTAGATACCAATTAATCTCTACTCCAAATAGATTAGGATTTACACTTTGCAGAAATTGGCATTACAAGGACCTAATCTGGGGAAGGAAAGAGGAAATCAGAGCTGACATCAATTTTAAAGCCACAGTGAGAAGCCAAAGAGTCAAAGGGATACAGGATACGCCTTAAAGACATTATGCATGATTTTTGCCTCATTTGATCTAAAATCAGACTTTTTTTTTCGGTAATGAGCAGAAGGAGAACACCACCCTTAAGAGGTTCAGAGTCTCCTTTAAAGAGTTACGAGGAGCATCTCATAAACTTTGAGCGTAAAAAATAATTCAGGTTTGATCAATAAAAACATGAAGAATATTTTTCTTTAAAAAAAAAATCATGGTAAAACACATTATTTGAAACTTAAGAATAGCTTGGCAAACCAAAATGCCCAATTACACTTAGTTTTAAAACTTCTAAAGCTTCGTTCGATCCCAGTTTTGTCTGTCGGTGTAAATATCGGCGTTGTACATACATGGTGTTCAATTCCTTGCTTCTGTCAAAAACAATGTTTTCGGAGAAAAACATAACGACAGAAAACATACAATTTTTTATTTTTGCCTTTTTATCGTCGAAAGGCGACATAACATTTATGCCACAAGGAATGAATTAAACAAGGTACTGTTGACAAAACTATTCTGAAACCAAGCTTTTCTTCGGCAACCGTCTTATATACAGTTTTTACGCTTTTCCATTTCATTTCAATATTTTCCGGTTCGCTGCGCTCCATCATTAAGGCTTCAAGCCTATTATGCAGAGTTACACAAAAATCTCTGTGAGATTTTCGTTCAAGCAGTTTGTCCGTACCGTACAGCTACTGAAGTTCTAAGTGGGTTTCTGAAGGGCCAATAATTTAATCTGCACGTGGGTGATTATAGCCGAGTGATTAGCGCTCCAGGCTTGATATCCTAAGGTCTGAGGTTCGAGTCCTGGTATCGCTGGTTATTTTGTTCAGAACCTGAGTCAATGGTGTGACTCTGTAAGCTCAGCCAGAGTTGACCCAGCCCTAAATGGGTGTGCCAAGAGAAATCTGGGGGAGGGGAATACAGAAAGCATTGGATGATTTGCCCCTAACCACGAATTACACTCCCAGCCAGAAGCAAATTTTCCGCGGAATATTCCCCCTACATGCAAAAATCAGGAGATCGGTACCTGCACAACGCAGACCATTCGTCAGCATGCGAAAAAAAATGGGCTATCATAAATGTATAATCAGACTGAACATGAGCTCTTCTATATCTACTCATACCTAAAAGACTCGTCCCCCACTTTCGGGAGATCAGATAATCTATTTATTTATTAAAGAATCTATTTGATTCCGACTTCCATACATAGTCGTCCGTCGTCCATACATATTTGTAAGCTGTTTTGTGGTAAAATGAAGTTCCAGCAATGAAAGGTCGTTGCCTGGTGCGTAATCCAACAGCAACGCACCATTCTCACAAATCACACTAGGTCTGTGTGGTCCTAAAACTTCAAGACATTAATAAATATTACATCATACTTGGGGAGGTCTTTAATGAGAGACTGTAATGTTTCATAGAAATTGTCCTTGACATCTTCATCGGCCTCTTATGTAGGCGCATAAAAAATATAATCACAGACAACTTAGTCCGCTCAGTTGCAAATCTTACAAGCATGATCCTATTATTTACAAGTATCCACTTGCGAACGATTTGACGCGCTGTAGGGGAGATCAGTATTCCAAAACCTGCCCTAGGGTGATTGGAATTGGTGCTAGGTGTATTCCCCCGCCCCCACCAGAAAATCCTCTATACGGCAAATTTTCCCTGCGAAAAAAATCCCCCCCCCCACATACAAAATTGAGCAGCGAAAGAGAAAGTGTCAAAAATTAAAATAATTAAGTAAAAAAGCGATTTCAGAACATTCCGCCAAAATACAGGCAGAATATTCTATTGTTTCTGTCTTTACATTTGTATTTATTTAATTCCTTTTTCGTGTTTTAGGGTCTTGAGTTATCATAGCACGGTAGGCTTACGATTAAAGAAAATAATTTGTAAGTACGAAATTTATGGAAAATATAGAAGAATTGCCAGGAGATAACAACCAGGGACTCAGAAATACGAGTACTTAATTCCCGCGACTTTAGTCTGGTACCAAGCACAAGCGTCACTACCCAAATGTTCCGGAGGGAGGGCACTGGATTTTACCGACTAGCAGGTCACTTTTACTTACTGATTTGGGTGATATTGCTATTACGATGACTTTACTTTTTTGTTTTTTAACGACTGAGACTTAGTGGCGTGACTCCAATTTTCTACCGATTGGAAGAAAACATTAGGAGCGGGGGGTCTCCAATCTCTCCAAAAGTGACGCCTCTGCCGACGACTATGACAGATAATACCAGTTCCTCTAGCCCTCACTCGTCACGCTGATGTTTTTAGTGTTTTCAAAAAGTGTGTTATTCCATGTTAACGCCCTTGTGTTTCAGAAGTCGTTCTTAAATAATTAGGAAAAAAATTTAGACTTTACCATAAACAGGGAGGGGTAGAGGAAGAGGTAGCCCCCCTCACATACTGAATAGTTTCTGCTCGTGTTATGGTTCTTTGATGTTTAAATGGGCCTACAATGTATGCATATGTTTAAGTACATTAAACCTTTGCATATAAATATGCATTACCATATACCAATTAGAATTGCTGAAAACAAAGCTTAGTATTTGCAAAACACCCCCCCCCCCCAAGACACAAATAAACGATCAAATAGGGATAAGTCTATTTATTTAGACAGTGAAAACAGGTACAGAAGTCAAGATATTTCGATCACACATACAGCGATCATCATCAGTAGAAATACTAAAGTATTATTTTGTTTTGTATAAATATGTTCGTTTTAATACTTTAATATTTCTAGTGATGACGACCGTTGTATATGTGATCGAAATATCTAGACTTTTGTACCTGTTTTCACTGTCTAAATAAATGGACTTATCCCCATATGAACTTTTTATTTGTTCGACATAGAGAGGCAGTGTGGTCTGGGAAAAGGATACCTAATTTAAGGTATTACGTCGAAAATCCCCCCCAATAAATTTCTTGGTGAGGCCCATGATGTCACACCTCGCCTCGTCACTTCTGTGCCGGTAGACATGTGAACGTAATATTTTATGCTACACAGAAAAAGATTTTCGTAAGGGCAGGGGCGCTAATACCCCCCCCCCCACCCCACCCCCCAGCAGCAATAACAAAGGCGCAGACCAACTATTCCCAAAAATAAACAGGGATTAGACATATATTTCCGCCTACCCAAAACTCATTCTATATTCATATGAAGGCTCGACGATATTGGAAACATTTGGGTATTAAAATTTACTCTTAGACGCATCTGACCCCCTCCCCCCGCCACTTAAAAACTAACCCATCGTCCCTCCTTCGTAATGGATACTGCGCACTTAAAAAACATTGTACATAATTTTACGAAATACGAAGCAAGTCAAATTAGTTAAATGAAGCTTTAAAATAAATGTCAAAAATATTTTTTGCAATAAGAAGGGAGGTATCACCACACAGTACCCTTATTCAAGCTTATTCTAAACGAAGAGAGATAAGAGATTAATTCCAACCCCTTCCCGCTTATGCAACTTCCTACATTTATATGAAGGCTGAAGGAGAGCTAAGAAATTTTGGCATTGTAATGCGTTTCTTTAGGCATCTGGAACCCTTCTCTGCCTACACAATGACTTACCGCCCCTCCTTCATAATATCTGATGAACAATATTATACATCACTAAACATAATTTCATGAAAAATCAAGCGAATTAACTTGGTTAAATAAAGCATTAAAATAACTGTCCATATTAACCAACAGTTCGGCATTGCTTCCTCTGCAACTGGGAAGCTCAATATGACACTTTTAGATTGATTTGCTATCTCAGAATTTTTAACCGATTACAGCTTGGTCCTCCATGGGACAAAATCTTTGTTTGGTGAATTGAACGTAGTTTGGTGAAAATAACAGAAAACGCCACTTTCCCGTGGTAAAATCTTTTGGTCACTTCAAAAGGGCACTAGAACTATTAATTTTTGCTCGAGTGAGCCCTCTTCCGATCTTCTACGACCATCGGTTCAATATAAATACCCCTGGAAAAAAACACGCATGCCCTTTCTTCTAAAAAAAAAATCAATCAAAATTCCCCGTTTTTTTTAAATAGGAGCTTGAAACATCCGCGATAAGTACTCTAATATGCTGAATCTAATGGTGCAATCTTCATTAAGATCACTTGCCTTTTTGGTAGTGTTTCCCACATTTTTCAAAAATTCTCTCAGGATCGTAGCGTTTATGTGTAACATCAAACTTGTTGAACTTTAAAACATTTCGAACCGGCATAAAAAGCCCATTGTTTCAACGTAGAAATTTGTTATCAAAATTCCTCTTTTTAGAGTTTCAGTTAATTATGGCCCAAATCGTTCCTTACTGTTCTTTACCCTGAACTATTTGATTCTACACCACTTATTCTATATATATTTTGGAATATAAGCAGATTATTTCCCGAATCTCTTCTTTTCTTCATTCTTTTTATTTGTCTCGATTTTACATGTGGGAAGAGTTTTCCAGGGGGAAGTTTTCAATTTTTACGCGGGGGGAGGGGGGTCCGTTTGATTGTCTCGCGGGGGAATTTTCCTTGGGGCTCTGGAAAACATCCTTATCACAGGATTGTTCTCCATCTTCTCAGCCTATGCCTTTCAATCGTATATCACTAGAGGTCAGGTTACGAATTCTGCACTAACTCATCTATCTTAGAACTTGCTCGGTCTTTGATAACTGATTCATGGTTCTCGCATTCCAGAATCCAATATTCGTTCGTTCTTTCAAGGAAAAGAATCTTATCCGGGACTTGCTGGGTTTGATATCGGGGAGGAGAATGGTTTATACGAAGCTTTTGCCGACGTTGGTCTTTTTTACTGCGACAGGTAGCAAGCCTGTCACCCAATTCTCCTGCTTCATTCTGGCTTTGGAAAGATTGTGACATCAATGAAGCCGATGACATGCTGCTGTGATTAATTGTACACGACGCACCAAAAATGACACTTGAAATTTTAGTATTGAAAAAACAAGAACTTATGTTCCTATGATGGAAAGGCAATGTGGCCCTCATCGTTACTTAGAAATGCTAGTAATAAGCTTCTGACAACTCTACACAGGTGTAGCAGAGGAATTACGAAGATAATATTCTGATCGTCTCCTAAAGACGAATATAAACAATGACGGTGCCCAATTCTACAAAAATATGCAGTGACTGCACATGGAGTCAGTATGTTTGCTGGCTGCATGCAGTAAATTTGAAGACAACAATTTTGTGAGTACCCTCCCAACAATCTGCAGTGACTTGGCTGCAATTTACCTTTTAAATGCCATCGATTGGGAGGAATAAACGTTAAGCGGTAAGAATCCGCACAGAGGAAACGGTAGCCCAGCTCTTATTGCAGCAAGTTTAAGAGTTAAAAATGGAATATTTACATTCATACACTTAATTCCACCGAGGAGTGATCTTAGGGTAAGTATTTCTGGAAATAGAAAATTCATTCTTTTGTATTTTCTAACCCCAATAAATGTTGTACCCGATGATTCACAGTTACTTGTGGGACATCCTGTGAAATAGAATATACCCACTGAAAAATAATTTATAACAGACTCGTCTACAAGTCTCATCACGGTCACCTTCAAGAAGACGCAAAAACGATGTAACAGTTTAAAAATATAGTACGAAAAGTCGGAAAAATGCATAAGATGACGTTTATATTTGGTGAAAATTCAATAGAGGGGATAATCTTACAAAAAGAAATAATCCATTCAGTGTTTGGAGAGCTTCACATGAGCTTTAAGTTTAAAGCTATTGCATTTTTCTGGACAAAATGGCTAGAAATAAAATTCCCTAAATAAATAGACAATTTTGCCTGTCCCGATAGTAACGCAAAATTGGCAATCTTGCCAGCAGAGTACGTTCAAATAGCAAGGGACTAAGAGTAAACATTCACAAGCAAGTGTCTAAGCCCAATAGAACGAAAGAAATTCAAAGAATCAGAAACAAATTGAACAGATAGCCAAATTATTTCACAACGGACTAAAAAATCAGTTCAATCTATCTTTACATCTAAAATTTTAAATATTCATTGACAAAAAAACTTACATTTCGCTTTCTTCCGAAGAATTGGATTCAAGATGGGGCTGAATCCTCGGTAAATCTCCAAACAAGGCCTGATTTCATTTCCAAGAAAAACAGACTTCAAAGGACCCTCAAAGGATCAGTTGATAGTTCACAGTCAAGGGCGATGAAACTATGGCCTAATATTCAACCTACTAAGGTCTAACTAAAGTCATTCAAAGAGGAAATATATCCGACTGCAAGACAAGACTTGAACTTGATACCTTGTGAAAGGGACTTAGCCGTTCAGGGAGGAAACCTAAATACTCCCAGCCAAGAATTCATTCCCCAAGCAACGAAGAAATAAAACAAATGCACAAAATATGGAGCCTCTTCATAATAACAATTGCTGATTAGTTATTAGAAAATCAAGCTATTTCAATTTTTCAATCAAAAATTAAGTTCAAGTGATTCACTGGAAAAAACGGCTCACATATTTAAATAAATAAACTAATTTTAAGGTAAAAGTTGTTTCCAGAACAAAAACTCCCAAACATTTGCAGCATATTCACAGCTTTTGCAGTTAAGGCTGCTGGATTTTTTTTTTTCATTTTCCATGTTTTTTTGCAATCGTTTAAATGAAAAAGCTCCGTTTTGGAAAGTCAAGAGCTATTTCATTTCTGTTTTTTCGGTGAAAAACAAATCCTCTTTTTTTTAATTTAATTGAAGTATTTACCATAGCTCGTGCTTTTCTGGTAAATGAATGCAAAAAGGTAACTCAAACTAACTAGTGAGGCCTAATACTGCTTACAAAGAAAAATTGAAAGAACTACTTTTAAACCATGCTGTTAATCTGTCACAAAAGGCGTCCGACTGAGTCTTGAGTTACCTAACACTAAATAAATAAGAATAAAAACATAAATATCCAGCAACAACATCGGGTTGGCTACATCCCATTCTTTATTGATGGATACTTAAGTAAAAATCTCGAAGTTCTTTTCTGTAAACACCTTATAACCCAATTAATATAAAACGAATTAAAAAAATACAACACTACTTAGACTCAACCAGATCTCATGTTAAAAAAATCTTGTTTACAAAAAAAAATTAGTATACTCAACATTAAATATTCCCTTTATTACGAAACAAAAAGTTGCAGGTTACAGAAAAGAACTTCTTACGCAAAACATAAAAAAATAGAAAGTTCGAGTTGGTCTGTCTGCATAGACATATGAGCGCTATCTCAGGGCCGGAGGGAGAAGGAACCAGATAAAACTTGGAATCAATGAAATTCATTTCACTTTACCGATTTTTCATAAATTACTAATAATTCAAATTGTACAGGCGAATTTTCAGCAGCTTTAAGGTAGCTTTAGAACTATTATAAAACACATACGTTGACCTTATAACTTTTGTAACATACTTTTTTTATACTTTTGTTTTTGTTTACAAGCTCATATCCGTAAAAACCAAAAGATACGCCCAAAATAGTGCAATTTCCACACATTCAAGATCATTCCTAGAGCGTATAAAAGTAGACATAAGCCTTTACTGAAAGAATATGTATATATAAAATTGATATATAATCATATCCAACACAAAAGGGTGTATCCGGCCTTTTTGTCCAAATAATGGGTGAAAACTAAGATTCCCCGGGTGTTGTCCAGTGAACCACTGTGCCGTGACCCATTGGTGTACCGGTTGCTTCTATTAAGTGGAACTCGAATTTTTCAAAAACCGTAAATATGAAAACTGCTACATTGTGCTTCGCATCAAATTATTATTCTTTACCTGAATGCGAAATATCTTATTCTTCAATATTTTAGTTTTGTAAAATATTTTACAGTGCGGCGACGTTATCTGGAATCCTGGTCTTATTTCAGATTAAACACGAAATTCGTAGTCTTCTCATAAAATATTGATTTTATCAATATTTTAGTTTTGTAAAATATTTTACAGCGCGGCGACGTTATCTGGAATCCTGGTCGTATTTCAGATTAAACACGAAATTCGTAATCTTCTCATAAAATATTTATTTTATCAATATTTTAGTTTTGTAAAATATTTTACAGCGCGGCGACGTTATCTGGAATCCTGGTCGTATTTAAGATTAAACACGAAATTCGTAGTCTTCTCATAAAATATTTATTTTATCAATATTTTAGTTTTGTAAAATATTTTACAGCGCGGCGACGTTATCTGGAATCCTGGTCGTATTTCAGATTAAACACGAAATTCGTAGTCTTCTCATAAAATATTTATTTTATCAATATTTTAGTTTTGTAAAATGTTTAATACAGCACAAGATCCCAATTGTATTCCGGGTCGTATTCCTGATTAAAAGTATATTTGCAAGGGTAAAAAAAATTATGCTTAATTATTTCAATTTTTCAAAATATTTATAAAGCACATAGTCTGTATCTGGATTCCGGCTCGTATTTCTGAATAAAGGTGAAATTCGTAAAGTCTTCTTAAAAATATTTCGAAAAATATTGACCTTGATTGACCGTCTAAGAAAGAACGGAGATGGTTAGCATTTAGCAGACTATTATAACAAATTATTTTCATTAATGGATAAAATAAAGTGAACTCCTAAAGTGGAGAAATTCGTTTTACTTGCTTAAGGTGTTTAATTTGCCTGTTTGCTTTTTAGTGTTGTGGTGAGGTATCAAAAGGGTAAATTGTCAAAGGTGATTCGTCTCATTTTATAGTAACTAGTTACTAGGACATTAACAAAAATAAAAGTAATTCAGAACTCTGAAAAAGCCCTGATATAGCATATTTGTTCGTGAATGATGGTGACATGTTTTTATTTGTTAATGATATGATCAATGAATGATATGATTAAAATCATCCCCGATTTAAAATTTGTTTTAGAATAGGACTGGAAATTTTGGGCACAAGATATCTAAATTGAAAGAGATTCGTGCTGAAACATCATGCCAGGAAAATTTATTTAGTGAGGTTTTTCCTTATTATTTAGACATTTAAAAAGGTAGATAGGTAATTAGAATAGCCAATATCTATTAAAATTTATACAAAACAATTTAAAACTTTCTCGTGAAGTGGAGCAACAAGCTTAGAATATCACGTTTTAACACAATGTTGTCAAAGCTAGAACTGCTTTGAATCAAATAAGTATCGAATCAAGTAATTACCAAAGGGGGAGGGATCATCAGACGACTTGAAATATGACTCATAAAGTGAAATTAACTCTCGTGAGCACGTAGCTAAACTGTATGCTTGTTCCTGCTCGCACTCCTTGCTGAAATGGACCCGTTGGCACTATTATGTTTAATATCAGCAGAAAATCACAAAAATGCAAAAAGGTTTGCATTTGCTTTACATCTTCACACCTGACAATTACTCAGAGGAAGGGGGGCTTTTGGATCAAACCTCCTCCTAAACTCCTTATTTTTCCAGTAATCTCGTTTAATTTTAATCAGTGTTTGCCGTTTTAACGAATATGAGATCCTCCTTCAAGATGTGAATTTCTTTCATAAAAAAAACGTAAATATAGCAAGTACATATCATTTTGTTAGGAGGGGGCGGCCAACTTAAAAAAAGGCAAAACTATGTGAATTATATCAAAATTTGGAGGAATTATATATGAACCGAGAAATTTTGATAAAATAAACGAACAATGTTTGAAGTTTTGTTTAAATTCAATTATTGATCCAAATTTAAGTCCTAGAAAGTTCTTCGGACAAATAAGGGGGGTCCGCTCCCTATCACTCTGTATGCAGATATTTGTATGGCCAATGGCCTGTAACTTTATATAGTCAGTGGTTATAAATACTCGGTGCAATGTTTTTAATCCCAAATGGTCTTGAATGTGTAAGAACATAAGTATATACAGAACCTATTCCTTTTGATTGGACAAAAAAAATTTGTTAATTGAGGGTTCAATAAGTACAAATTTAAGAACCAAGAATAAGCCAATAATTTTTTTCGTAGAAAAATCAAAAGGAATGTTTAATAGACCAACTTGACAGGGGAAAAAACGAGAAACTCACCTTGCTGAGAGCTGTTTTGAAGTGATCTTGACGTTTCACCGGCCTCGGAATTTCCGGTTTGGTCTGAAAAGAACAGTTTCTCTAGGTCACAAAACGACAACAACAAAACACAAGATAGAAATAATTAGAATAGCTATTAGCGCTGTAGCTAGGCCCCAGCGCCACGCCGGCACATCGACCGAACGCCACCAATGGGAGGCCCGGTTGACCGCCACCGAAGTCGTCGCAACGCCGCACGCGCGCCACCACCGTCAGAAACGGCGGCGTTCGGCTGACTTTGAATTAATTTTGCGGCAATTCTTTATTGAGTCAACCGCAAAGTGGGAACTTTTCTTTTCTCGTGTGGTTAAGCATTTCGATTTTCCTGATTAGGAATCAAGAAGGGCTTGCACTATCCCCGAATTTTCGAGGATTTTCCCGATAATACGAAAATCTATGTGTCACCCCGAAAAAAAATTTGGTTCCATGAATCCCCGAAGATCACCCAATCACGGTGCCACCCCTAGTGATTTGTCACTAGTGACCATCCCTGCCAAACATTAATTTGTATACCATAATTCTTCACTACTCTCTTGTTCATTATTTTCCGTCTTTTGTGTTACTTTGCATATAAACCAGACAGATACAATTGCAATATACACGGTTCTTCATGTGTTGACAGGAAGTTAAATGTATGAAATTAAATTAAAAACACAGTTTTTTAACTGAAAGTAAAGAGCGACATTAAAACTTATAACGAACAGCAATAATTCCGTATATGAAAGGGACTGTCCCCTCCTCAACACCTCGCTCTTTACGCTAAAGTTTTTTATTGTTTTAAGCTTTAATGTCGCTCCTTACTTTCAGTTGAAAAAACTTGTTTTTTATTTAATTTCTGAACGTTTTTCAACTAATGCATGTTCGATTTTGACTCACCGTGCATGAAAAATTAAAACAAGATTTGTATATTAATTTTGGCAGATTTATTCTGGATATGAAGGGTCACCCTTCCTCAATACCTTGCTCTTTACACTAAAGCTGTTAGTACTTTTAAAAAAGCTTCCTATTCTAAATAAACAGCCCCTGTGTTTCAATTTTAGTAAACAGTCAAACTTCAGCGTAAAGAATAAGGTATTGAGGATAGACCCGGCGGATCGACCGAACATCACCGACAAGAGGCCCGGTTGACTGCCACCGAGGTGTCACAACGCCACCGGTGCGCCGCGGGCGCGCTGCAGGCAGCAGAGGTGGCGGCGTTCGGTCGACTTTAAATTATTTTTGCGGCAATTCTTTATTGCGTCAACCGCAAAGTCGGAGCTTTTCCTTCTCGTGTGGTTTAGTATTTCGGTTTTCCTGATTAGAAATCAAGCAGGGCTTACACTATCCCCAAATTTTCGGGTATTTCCCCGAAAATCTATGCGTCACCCCGAAAAAAAATTTGGTTCCCCGAATCCCCGAAAATTACGCAATCACGGTGCCACCCCTAGCGATTTTACACCAGTGACTTTCCCTGCCAAATATTACTTTGATTACTGTGCATACCATAATTCTCCACTACTCTCTTGTTCGTTAATTTTCGTCTCTTTTGTTAATTTGCATAAAAACCAGACAGATGCAATATCCAATTGCAAATATTGCAATATACATAGTTCTCCATATGTTGACAAAAAAAAGTATCGTCTTTATGAAATGAGTTTAAATCATTTCGAATGCAGTTTTCCAATCGATATTTCTTACATAATTCGTGGTTAAGAATTTTATTTTCAAGTTGAATATAATTATAGAACGCATTTACTACTATACAGCTTCAGCTTTCAGTTGGATTTTGAAATTATCAGCCGACAAATTGTTTCTACAGCTGAATTGTAAGTTTTCAGAATTTTTTTTTTCTTTTGCTGTTTTAGATAAGATTTTCTTAATGTTTAAAACCCAATTGTTGAACGCCAGATAGAAATACAATCTCCTTTCTGAAACATTTTTACCCCTCCCCCCAACAAAAAAACCTTCTATTTATACAAAATTTAGCTATAGACTAAGCTATGTACAAGGTTGGGGAATTAAAAATTAACACGGAAGTTACCCCAAAAATATGATTCATAAACAAATAGTAAATTATTGCCTATAGGGGGGGGATAGGGGGCTATAATTTTTAAATGATAACACCTCATTTTTTTTATTGAAAGCAGGCATGCCAAAAAGATAATTTTTTTTTCATTTAAAGCTGAGACAGAGTAAAATGATATCAAATTCCCTGGGAAACCATTGAAATATTTTGATAGACCCAGGGCCCCCCATTGGGACTTGTTCATTGTCTTGGGTATTTTGCGATTTCTCATAGGCTACTGGCCTAGTTAATAATTAAGTAATTTTTTTTCTAATGTAAAGCTGAGATGGTATCTTATCACGGTGGTATCCAGAGGGAGGGGTAGGGAGGTATTACATTTAAATGATAATGTCTCAGAATTTTTTTATTGAAAGCAGGGATGCCAAAAAATTATTTATTTTAATTTAAAACAGATATAGCATTCTATTAAGGTGGTATTCAGAGGGGGGGGGTAGCGAGCTATCATATTTAAATGATAATACCGCGATTTTTTTTGAAAGCAGGGATGCCAATAAGTTAATTATCTTTTTAATTTAAAGCAGAGACGGTATCATATCAAGACGGTATCCAGAGGGGGGGGAGATAGGGAGGTATTATATTTAAGTGATAGTACCTTGATTTTTCTTTATTGAAAGCAGGGATGCCAAAAAGTTGACAAAAATTAACAAGATTTTCGTGAGTTATACTTGATACAGCACTTGTATGGTTTTATCGTCCAAAAGGGAAGGGACATATGCGTCCAATCCGTTTTTTTTTTTCTTATTGATGAAACGGGTTTACTTTGAAAACATTCATTCATAAGTACCGGGCAGATTCACACTGAAACGAATTTGTTTGACGAAAGCGATATCGACATCCCCACTTAACGTTGCGCTCGAGTGACAATGGCGCCCATGGTTCAGTGCCCAAGTTATATTAAAAGGCCAGGTCATAATAATAGCTTTGAATTTGGGAGGTTCAAGGAGGAGTCTTTGACAGTCTTATGACCTCAGGGTACTAGATGTTGCAACGTTCTTACGTATCTTCAGTGGTTTAAAAAATTCGATCACCCCACAAATGATTACATGCGCACAAATATATGAATACAATATACACAAATATAACAAATGTTACATTTGGAATATTATAACACTTTTTTCAAAGCTTTGAAGAAAAGCAAAAAAGGCTAAATACCCCTAACTACGCTTGAAAGCTATTTTAAAAAGAAACTATTTGGAGATTTCCATGGATATGACCATAGCAGAAGTTTTGAACCTGGGGTGGATCAAAGAGGAGTCTTTGAGTATTTTGACCACAGGTGACTTATTCTTGCGACTTTCTTAAATTGGGTAATTTTTGTGAGCATTTGGAAATCAAAGCTTAAACTCAATAACTGATACTATGTGTCCTAACATTTTGCTTGGATTAAAAGTGACCAACTAGGAAGAAAATCTAACATCTTCCTGGAGCTACTTCAGTCTGCATATTATTTCATTTAATTACATTTAACACAAATGAGCGTTATATTTTTTACCTAAGAAAATAGCTGATATTTCGTTTTTCTTCATATCGAATAAACCATTAAGTGTTTTTGTGTGATTGAAACGGAAATGTTCTCATATGAAGTGTGCATCATGTATTTTTCAATTTGATAAATTTACTCCTTTTAGACGCAGTTTATAATTTGACTGATATTAGGTATTTATGAGTTTATAATTTGGAATGAATCCCCTAAAGAAAAATGAATAATATCCAAAGAGCAGCCAAAAGCAATAAAAAAGCAGCAGTTCAGCCTTAGCCTACATGACATATATTCTATAAAGAAGCCAAAAAAAACTTTAAAATGCATTTTTCTAAATTGTTATTAAAAACCAGTTTTTAATACAAGAAGACTTTTTAGGAATCCAAAAGAGCCAAGAAAAAACAATCAAAATCAAAGTCGTCCATTTCAACTGTTTTGAAGATTACAAAGCAGATAATGACAAATGGTATTATGAAAAAATTAAGCTTCTAAGTTCAAAGTTATATTCAAAGTTTTTACCCAGATAACTGACGAATTTTGTGATACGGTATTTGAAAATTTTTGTATGCGGTAACGCTCGATGAAAAAAAAAATACTGATTTTGATAATTATTTATGTTAAGAATACATAGCTAATAGATACTTCAACTACTCGTATTATGCAAGGGTTCTGAAGCGCGACAGCCATTTCGTTTCTACCAGATTTCTACTTCTCTTGATGAATAACGAAGAAGACCAGTTTCCAGCCAGCGACTTGTGAATTTTTGAACTCATGAATAGACTCGAATCTTTTGTGAATTTAAGGTGTGATTTGAGAAAGACTGATTAAAACATTAATGTTTGCGGTCAACATTGCTCGCGCGGGCGGCGCGCCGCCGACATCTTACCGGTGGCACGGCGGTGGCCCGCTGTTTTGGCCCCGCCGCCATCGGTCTTCCCTCATCGGCTCGGCGCGGGGTCTGATTGAGGAGGGGCAACCCTTCATATATGGCATAATTTCTGTTCGTTTTTCAAATAATACCGGTAAATCTGGCTCATCCTCTATGAAATATACCCCTCCTCCTCACGAAAAACTCCTCCGTGGAAATTTCCTCCAACATAAAAAAGCACCCCCCCCCGTCAAATTCCCCTCAGACAGTTCCTTCCTCGCTGAGAATCCCCCCCCCCCCTCTCTCGGAATGCTTGTGGACGATTAACCCTGAAAAATTCTCCTTATCATTTTTTCATTGGAATAAGACCTTTTTTAAGATCGGTTTCTCGATCACTCCAGAAATGCTCCCCTTCCGTGGAAAATATTTTCCAAAAAACAAAACGCGTGGAAAAAAGCCCTGGATAATTCCTCCAGGAACACCTCCATATACAAAATTTGGCAAAGAGAATGTAAGACAATTAAAAATAATATCGTATAGTAATTCTGTCAAAACCCCCCACTGTAACCTTTCCCCTAGAATATTCACTCATCAGAAATTTCCCTCCCAAAGTAAGATTCTCCCGTTAAAAATCCACCCCAAGCACAACTCCCCACCCCAAAAAAAAATTAAATAAATGGCTGTATACTTCCCAATAACAAATACTATATGTAAACAATGGGCAAAGTTCACAACTTGCAGTCCTTCCCTCGGGGACTATGGCGGGTCATTTTACACCTAAAGACATAGTTATTAAATTTTTCGACTATACTGAACAAAATGGCTATCTCAAAATTTTGATCCGGTGACTTCGGGGAAAAACTGAGTGTAGGAGGGAGCCTAGCTGCCCTCCATCTTTTTGTCACTTAAAAAGGGCACTCAAACCTTTGATTTCCGTTCGAATGAGCCCTCTCGCGATATTTTAGGACCACTGGGTCGATAACATTACCCCTGGGAAGAAAAAAAACAACAAAACAAATAAACACGCATCCGTGATTTTTCTTCTGGCAGAAAAAAAAAATACAAAATCCACATTTTTGCATATAGGATCTTTAAATATGTACGATACGGTTATCTGATACGCTGAATCTGATGGTGTGATTTTCATTAAGATTCTAAGACTTTTAGGGGTGTTTTCCCCCTTTTTCAAAAATAAGGCAAATATTCTCAGGCTTGTAACTTCTGACGGGTAACACTAAACTTGATGAAATTTAAATATTTGAAATCAGCATAACAATCCGATTCTTTTGATGTATCTACTGGTATCAAAATTGGAGTCCTCTTTTTAGAGTTTCGGTTACTATTGAGCCGGGTCGCTCCTTACTTACAGTTCGTTACCATGAGATTAGACCATTTCGAATGCAGTTTCCCAATTGCTATAAGATTCTTACATCATTCGTAGTCAAGAATTTTATGTTTATGTTGAAAGGAACGCATACACTATGTAGATTCAGTTGGATTTTGAAACTGATAGTCAACAGATAGTTGCGACGGCTGAATAGCCAGTTTGTAGAATTTTGTTTTCTTTTGCTATTTTAGATACATTTTCTTAATGTTTAATACACAATTATTGAATGCCTCATAGATTTAAGGAAATACAATCTTCTTTCTGAAATTTTTTTACCCCCCCCCCCAAAAAAAAAGAAAAAAACTTCTTTTGAGACAAAATTAAGCTATAGACTACGATCAAGGTTGGGCAATTGAAGATTGAAACGGAAGTGACCCCAAAAATATGATTTATAAAAAAAATTGTATGTTATTGCATCGTTTTAAATGATAATACCTCATTTTTTTAATTGAAAGCAGGGATGCCGAAAAGCTAATTATTCTTTTCATTTAAAGCGGAGACAGGAGAAAATTATATCAAATTCCCTGGGAAATTCATAGAAATATTTTGATAGACCCAGGGCCCCCCATTGGGAATTGTTCATTGTATTGGGTATTTTTGAATTTCTCATAGGCTACTCGCCTGATTTGGCTTTTGTGTGTGCTCCCTTTTAATTAGATTCCTTGGATCTTATTGAATGCCACGGCGAATCTAATATCTATTATTTCAACTATTATTAAAGGGTTCTGAAACGCCACAGCCATTTCGTTTCAACCAGATTTCTACTTCTCTTGATGAATAACGAAGAAGACTAGCGTCCAGCCAGCGACTTGCGAAGTTTTTAACTCATGAATAGGCCTGAATCTGTTGTAAATTCAAGCTGGGATTTGAGAAAGATGAAAACATTAATGTTTGCGGTCAACATTGATCTCACCGGCGGCGGCGCGAAAAAATCATTAGCGGCGCGCCGGCGCTGTTATTTTTGGCCCCGCCGCCACCGGCCTTCCCTTATCGGCGCGGCGCTGGGGTCTAGCTGTAGCAAATGCCCGTGGGATCAGTGGCGCCAATTAATTTTAAAACATACTTTTCAAAATCAATTTTGGGTATTTTCACTGAAAAATACCTTGATTTGTATATTCATCAAAAAAAGATGAGAAAAATCAAAAAAGAAAAAAATCAACAAAATTGTACTGCTTTGATTTTGAAAATTACTCCCTCCCCCCGCCCCCCACGACATTTCCGTAAACTGGCGCAACTGGGTGGGCCATTGTTTGGTTATTTCTGTCCTGACAGTACGATAACATTGACACAAAGAATCATTGGCAGCGCAATAGCGCTGCCTAAGTAAAGAACGATGTTGGCACAATGTTTTTTTTTTCTTCTTCTTGGTTTTAGACCAGGGCACTTTATATCGAAGAAGTTATCGCAAAAACTTGGAAAAGGGCTTATTCGATTGAAAATTGGAAGGGCTTGTGCCCTTTTTAATAGTCGAACGTTATTGGAAGACAACTAACACCCCTTCCACGCCCACTATTTCACCAAACACGCCCAATCAAAATTTTGAGATAGCCATTCTGTTCAACGTAGTTGAAAGATCTAGAAATTATGTCTTTAAGGAAGACACTCCCCCCACAGTCCTCAGGGCAAGGGTTGTAATTTATGCCCTACGGGCACGTACGGTTTTTATTGAAAGCGTTGCGGTTGAAACTTCAAAAAGGGCCCATTCAATTGGAAATTCAAAGGGCTATTGCCCTTTTTAATAGTCGAAAGTGATTGGAGGGCAACTAACCCCCCTCTCACGCCCACTATTTCCCAAAACACGTAATCAAAATTTTGAGATATCCATTTTGTTCAACGCAGTTGAAAGTTCTGGAAATTAGATCTTTGAGGATGATTAGGTCTTTATAGAAAGCGTTGTCGTAGAAACTTCAAAAAGGGCTCATTTGATTGGAAATTGAAAGGGTTAGCTCCCTCTTTAATAGTCAAAAGTGATTGGAGGGCAGCTAAACCCCCTCTCGAGCCCACCATTTTCCCAAACACATCCAATCAGAATTTTGAGATAGCCATTCTGTTCAACGTAATTGAAAGATCTGGAAATTAGGTCTTTGAGGATGACAAGCCCCCCACACCCCTCTGGGCAAGGGTTGTAAGTTATGCCCTTGGGGCACATAAGGTTTTTTTTAGAAAGCGTTATCGTAGAAACTTCAGAAAGGAGTCATTCAATAAGAAATTGAAAGGGTTAGTGCCCTTTTTAATAGTCGAAAGTGATTGGAGGGCAACTAACCCCCCCCCCCCTCTCTCTCTCTCTCTCTCTCACGCCCACCATTTCCCAAAACACAAGCAATAAAATTTTGAGATTTTTATTTTGTTCAATGCAGTTGAAAGTTTTGGGAATTAGGTCATTGAAGATGATAACCCCCCCCCCTCCAAACCCCTCAGAGCAAAGGGTGTAAGTTATGCCCTGGTGGCTTATAAAGTTTTTATAGAAAGCGTTGTCGTAGAAACTTCAAAAAGGTCTCACTCGATTGAAAATTGAAAGGGCTAGTACCCTTTTTAATAGTCCATAGTGATTGGAGGGCAACTACCCCCCCCCCTCTCACGCCCCCCATTTGCCCAAACACATCAAATCAAAATTTTGAGATAGCCATTTTTTTCAACGTAGTTGAGAGTTAGTGCTCTTTTTAATAGTCGAAAGTGATTGAAGGGCAACAAACCGCTCTCTCACGCCCACCATGTCCCAAAACACATCCAATCCAAATTTTGAGATAACCATTTTGTTCAACGTAGCTGAAAGTTTTGGATATTAGGTTTTTGAGGATGACAACCCCCTCCCAAAACCCTCAGGGCAAGGGTTGTAAGTTATGCCCTGGGGGCATATAAGGTTTTTATAGAAAGCTATGTAGTAGAGACTCCAAAAATGGCTTATTCAATTTTTAAATTGAAAGGGATAGTGCCCTTATCAATAGTTGACATTTATTGGAGGGCAGACAATCCCCCTCTCACGCACACGGTTTTCCAGAACACAATCAATCAAAATTTTGAGATAGCCATTTTGTTCAACGTAGTTCAAAGGTCCAGAAATGATGTCTTTGAGAATGACTTACCCCCCACAGCCCCCAGGGCAAAGGTTGTAAGTTATGCCCTGGGGGCATATAAGGTTTTTTATAGAAAGCGTTGTCGTAAAAACTTCAAAAAGGGCTCATTCAATTGGGAATTGAAAGGCCCTTATTAATAGTCAAAAGCGATTGGAGGGCGAATGCCCCCCACGCCTATCATTTCCCCAAACACTTTCGATCGACATTTTGATATATTCATTTTGTTGAGCGTAGTTGAAGAGTCCGGATAATATGTTTTTGAGTATGACAACCCCCTCCCACAGCCCTCAGGGCTAAGGTTGCAAGTTACGCCCGGGGGCATAAAAGGTGTTTATAGAATGCGTTGTCGTAAAAACTTCAAAAAGGGCTCATTCAATCGGAAATTGAGATAGCTAGTGCCCTTATTAATAGTTAAATGCGATCGGAGGGCGAGAGCCCCCCCCCCCCCAAGCCCATCATTTCCGCAAACACTTTCGATCAACATTTTGATATAGCCATTTTGTTGAACGTAGTTGAAGGGTCCGGAAATTATTTTTTTTAGTATCACAACCCCCTACGGCCCTCAGGGCTAAGATTGTAAGTTTTTGCCCCGGGGGCATATAATGTTTTTATAGGAAGCGTTGTCATAAAACTTCAAAAACGGGTCATTCGATTGGAAATTGAAAGGGCTATTACCCTTTCTAATGGTCAAAAGTAATCGGAGGGAGAATCACCCCCGCCTCAAGCCCATCATTTCCCCAAACATTTCCGATTAACATTTTGATATGGCCATTTTGTTCAACGTAGTTGAAAGTCTGGAATAAATATCTTTGAAGATGACTACCTTCCCCCCCCCATACCCCTCAGGAAAAGGGTCCTAAGTTATGCCCTTGGGAAATATAAGGTTTTTATAGAAAGTTTTGTCGTAGAAGCTTCAAAAAAGAGTCATTTAATTGGAAATTTAGGGGACTAATGCCTTTTTAATTAGATGAAAGTTACTAGGGGGCTAGAACCCCTCCCCCACGCACATTATTTCCCCAAACACTTCCTATAAAAATTTTGAGATGGTTCTTTTGTTCATCGTATAAGAAAGGTCTGTAAATAATATTATTAAGGGTAAAAAATCCCCCCAGTTACCACAACAAAGATTTCGAGTTGTCACCTAGGGACATTTAAGGTTTTTATAGAAGGCGTGATCATACAATACTTTAGAGAGGGCTTATTGCACTGATAATCAGACACTTTAGTGCTCTTTTTAAGAGTCAAAGTGATCGGAGGGCAGCTGCCCCCTCCCTCCCCACACTCGTCGAAAACAAACAGAAATTAAAATAAATAACAGTAAAACTCAAAACGAGCAGAAATTAATATAAGTAGGGTTCTAAACCCCTATGCGTTCTAAAAGTCGAAATACAGTTTGTACTTTAGTGAAAAAATTCCCTTGAGAGTTTCATTTTCGTAAATTTGGGCATTCAAAAACTAATTAAGATTCTAAGAAACGGATTTCAGCATATGTGTACTAAACTAACATAACACATTTTTTTTCAGTAAATTCATTTGAATTTTTTTCAGTATTCAGCACTCAGAATTTATTCAATAAAGTATAAATTATATTCTGGCTTTTAGAAAGCACGGGGTTTAGAAACCTACTCACACATATTACATATTAATTTCTGTTCGTTTTGAGTTTGACTCTGTTATTTATTTTAATTTCTGTTTGTTTTTAGTTTCATTTATTTATTGATACTGATTTGTGTAGTTGTATATTTGGTAGATTATTTGATTCTATTTTTGTTCATTTTTGGTTTAATGGAGTTCTTTACTTTTTTTTTGAAAAACTTATTTTGTGGAAAACGTTTTTTTAATTAATTACACAAAAAACAGGGCCTAACTTGCTTTTTTAGAAGTTAGTCAAAATTGTACCCACGTTGGTTAAAAGTAGTTCATTTTGTTTATATCATATTAAATTAAATTTTTACTCTTGCAATCTCGAGACTTTCTTCTTCATTCTAGAGTAGATTAAAAAAAGTTTTTTTTTAACGAGCAGAAATTATTCCGTATATGAAAGGGGCTATCTCCTCCTCAATGCCTTGCTCTTTACGCTAAAGTTTTTTATTGTTTTAAAAAAATAAAGTTGTGAGACAGAGTTAAACTTTACCGAAAAGAGCGAGGCGTTGAGGAGGGGACAGCCCCTTACATATACGGAATAGTTTCTGTTCTTTTCAAGTTTTAATGTCGTTCCTTACTTTCAGTTAAAAAAAAAAATTTTTATTTAATTTCTGAACGTTTTTGAACTAATGCAGCTTTGATTTTGGCTCACCGTACATGAATAATTGAAACGAAACTAGCATATTAATTTTACTTTTTTGGCTAAAGATGGCTTTCTCGAAATTTTGATCTGACTTAATTTATGAATTAACTTACGTAACGAATTTCTTAATCACAAAGGCCGTTAATTAGAACAAATAGCTCTGACGGAAGCACAAAAAAAAACTTTAGCGTAAAAAGCGAGGTAATGACTAGGGGGCGAACCCAATCATATAGGGCCTACGTAATAACTTGTGTTCGTTTTAAGTTTGGATGTTAATCCTTACTTTCAGTTGAAAAAATTATTGTTTTTTTATTTAATTTCTGATCGTTTTTTAAATAATGCTGGGAAATCTGTTACCCCCTTCATAGCATTGTCCCTATTTTAATGAAAACTTTCTTCGCGAAAAGATTCTTCAACGTCACCCAAGACCCCCCACCCAACTACCAGACAAAATCCCCCTGGAAGCATTCATATACTTCCCAATGGTCAATACTATATGTAAACATTGGACAAAATGCTTAACTTGCAGACCATCCCTCAGGGACTGTGGGGGATTAAGTCATCCTCAAAGTCATAGTTATTGTATTTTTCGATAGCTATCTCAAAATTTTGATTGGGTCACTTTGGGGAAAATGAGCGTAGGAGGGGGCCTAGTTGCCCTCCATTTTTTGGTCACTTAAATAAGGCACTATAACTTTTAATTTCCGTTTGAATGAGCACTCCCGCGATATTCTAGGACCACTGGGTCGATACGATCACTCCTGAAAAAAAAAAAAAAAATTGTGATCTTTCTTCGGGCAAAAAATACAAATTCCACATTTTTGCAGATAGGAGCTTGAAACTTCTATAGTGGGGTTCTCTGATATGCTGAATTTGATGGTGTGATTTTCATTAAAATTCTAGTCAAAAAATAAGCGCGTATAGATATTGCATTCACTTATTACTTCACGTATGGTTACTACCTACGATTATGACGTCATTCATCAAGATTGGCCATTAAAATGCAATAGTTAGCGGCAAAATTGATTCTACTCAAAATGGAAAAAAAACTAATTACAAATGGCACTAGATCTAGTAATTTCCTTTAAGATGAGCCATTGAGTAACTCTACGATGTTCCAGTGCCAAGCTATTTGTGGAAAAGGAAAGAGAAAAGAAAAATAGATGCTGTTTAGGCAGAATGCTGTAGTAGCTGCCACTTTTTTTTATTTTCAAGCCAATAGAAATCCCTTGATGTTTAAGCCAGGGGACAGAAAGTTTCTTGTGTAGGGGTTTTGGACAAGACAGTTCTAACGGTGTACTTTTTTGTTTTGATCCGACACTATTTTTAGGAGTTATGGATTATTATATTTTCTAACATTGGACGTGATCGTCTCTTACTAGGTTGCTAGCTACCGCTGCAACCCGGATTAACCATGACTTGAAGCCCGAAACTACTTGATTTTAATTAAGTACAATCAGGCAGTTGCGGGCATCAAGTCATGGCTAATTGTAGAAAAAGCAGAAAGATAGTCTGGGTGAGAGGCAAATCTGGTATAAGCCCTTTTTAGGATTGTATAAAAATGATGTCATTTCACGTGTTGATAGATAAGTCTATCATCCATCTGTCCATAGATCATTCCTAAGGCAGAACTAAGGTAGATAGTCTTAGAACTAAGTGATGAAAGATGTACTAATATTTATAGATGTAATTAGGCTAGGCAATAGATAAGAATTTTTTTTTTAAATATAAATTTTATAAATATTTTTTTATTTATTTTAATAAGGAGCTACAATAGCTACAATTTCGCTAAAAAAAAAAATATATGCAGCCCCAATTAACAATGAAGTTTATGATGTTGCCCTATGAAGAAAATGTTTGCCCGCCCTAACCTAATCTATTTACAATATAAATATCACTTTACATAAAATAGATTGACGAAAAATGAAACCATACCAGAGACTAGCGCAGAGAAATCTTCTTCATTCCAATCCTCTTCCTGCCCATGGTCTGTGTCATTCCCTAGTTCATCCCCACTTAATTCTGATTTAGGAAGAACAAGAGAAGGTTCATGATGATTTGACTTATCTAAATTCGACGACACATATTCTGTCACATAGTCACCAATATTTTTCTCTATACGACTATTTAACTCACTATATTGCTCAATGGCTGGTGCTAAGGCAGGGGGAAGTGGAACTTGCTTCACAACACGAGGTGCAGAAATAACAGGTACAGCACAATCCTCTTCTTTTAACTGAATAACTGGAGCAGGTTGAAGAGGGGGAGCGGGTGGAACAATCTCTCTTTGTACATGAGACTCCCCAGAACGCCGTCGACGTTTCCGACCTGGAGAATGGGTATCACGATCAGGCTGACGCGTCTCATTTTCTAGTGGATTCGACTCATCTTCCGCCTCGGCTAGTCCTTTAATTTTTAATGATTCGGCAGTACGAATCAATGATGCTAAACTATTTTGAGCCACTCTGACTTCACCACGGTACATATAGTCCACAAGAGCTTGAAGTTCGACATACTTCACGTCTTTTAGAAAAATTACTAAGGATTTGTCCTGATGAAGGTCCACGATATCCTAAAAATAAAATGTCGTTCTTTATTAAGCAATAAGAACCAAAACTAGTAACGAGACCCTTTAGAGTATGATCTGATAAAAAAAAATTATATTGGATAGCGATGACAGCTATCATGTGGCACCACTGAGAGTGGTAGGCACAAATGAAGGTCTAGTACTGCACCACCCGCCCCCACCCACCACCCAATTTCAGTCACCATCCACCCACTGGCCACCCTACCTATGGCTGACTCATGGCAGGGTATTTTTTGGAATGAGCAACCGAGATCGGATGGACTGCAGCCAGTCATAGCTGCAAAAATCAAGACTGGGGGGATCAATCCTCTCAACATACAAAATAGCAACCATGGCGCAAGGAAAGATCCCTTGAGGAGCAATTTGAAATAGAAAAAAGCTCTCTGGCTAGTACCAGTTCTGATTGCCAAGTGCCGCTTGCAGCCAATGGCTCTCTTTTGAAGGACAATATTGTTCCAAGCCAGTCTAATGCTGGTAGGTGAGATTCTCGGTATGGGGGAAAGCAATGGTGAACACCTTGACAATATCAAGGCAGGCTCTTCTATGAAGCAGAAAAAAGAAATGTTATCCTTATATGAAAATATCACACCCGAGGAGGCAAAAAAAAGCCCAGCAGCTACTGGTGTTATTTTTTCGGGGGGGGGGGACAAAGGGACTTTGTTACCTGATTCTTGGCTCAGTTTAGTGGGTCTGACCATACTAATAAAAAATGAAATTACTGACAACTCGAAAAATTTTTATAGAAAAAGTTTTTAATGATATGCATCATTGGCCACCTGTGGCCAAGGAAATATATCTTCCATAGAAAAGAAAGCTTGTTTAGGTGAGAGAAGAGTGATAGATGGGATACTTTCCATCTCCTTCTTCTAACAGGGGTTATCTTAGGGTTTCTCAGCTTCAGGCGATCTCTCCCAGTCTCTTAGAGTTCTGTCGTCTTTTATCTCTCATAAAATAATAATCATCTTCGTAACATCAATCACATTCTAATTCCTTTTATTCCCTCCGTAAGGTCATATTTCAATTCTAGTAGGGCGAATCATATTGTATAGAGCAAGATGCCTGAATTAGCTCGAAGGTGCCAATCATTTAGCTTATTCCAAAAAAATAACTGTAAACAAATTTGGGCCTCTTAGAGGCTTTTTTCTCTTTATTCTTTGGTTTTCTTTTTCTCTTTTTTTTGTGTAGGATTGATTAGAACCTATTCAATTTATTTAACGAATTTAACATTTTTCTTCCATCCTTTTTCTTTTTCGTGAGTGAGGTTTTAATCTTTATAACGTTTTTTTTTCTTTTGATTTAGTGCTTAACTGAATAGTATATTTTCCTCTCCTTTATGCCTACAGCCCTAAGAGGTGCATGGAGAAATGTGCCACATATTCATTATATGTTAAATTAATTATGGATAAATCTTATCTTCTGTTATTTTATTAACAAAACTTCGTCTTGGCTATAAATGTTTGAGTACCAAGTCGAAATGGTTTTTGCTAATAATTCATTTCAAATCAATAACAATCTTAATTCTCCAGAATCACCTCAATGGAGGGCCAAGATATATATATATATATATATATATATATATATATATATATATATATATATATATATATATATATATATATATATATATATATATATATATATATATATATATATATATATATATATATATATATAATGACTCTCTGTTTGTTATTTGTTGAACAGACCAGGTCAAACTGACTTCTGAAAGGCTTGTGTTGTGAATCATATTCTAAATTGTGAAAAATCTCAGTAGTAGACTTTCATTTTAAATTGAAGATACATACCCAATTAACTTAAAACAAGAACAGACTGAAAACTTACTTGGAAGTATGTGCTGCAAGCAGCCAGAACAACTCGATGGACTCGAATACTTTTTCCTTCAGCAACTAGTGTAGCATCAACTAAGGTCTCACTGGATAGAAGTCGATCAAGGACAGATACTAGAGTGATGTGATGATTGTTCCATTTTAAACAAAATTCTTGGCTACCCATTGTCTATAATAATTTAACAAAATATAAATACATCATATTTAGAATCAACTAAAATGAGCAGAAAGGTAAGCCCGAGCCAAAACACTCCACACTCTACAGAGACTGACTGGCAACATTGAAATCCCAGAATAGTGCTGATCCTACATTCATATTCAAACATAATGTCAACCATAGCTATCTACTTGGATGTGAATTTAACCTACATTAAAGGACCAGCAAAAGCCAACAAAAAAAATACACTTCAGGCATTATGTTTGGCCCCAGGAAGGGAGGAAACAGTGAGTAAAGGAGCTTTCCCTGAGAGTTCTGCCTCTGCAAATAACAGAATAGCCATAGTTGCATCCAGTCCAGGCCTTCATGACTCCTTCACAGATGTGGAAAATTCAGTACCCTATCTAAGCAACACGTCTGATTAGAGTGCACCAAACTGTGCCCAGGCACTCCAATAGATCCGCATGGCATCGAATTATAATTTGAATACATAATTTCAATTAAAATGGTCTAAAAGCTTAAAAAATAACCCTCCAGGGAAGGCAAAACACAAGCAGCCCAAAGGCAGGAGAACAAACAATAGCTTTCAATTGTCCTACGTTTTCTCTTATTGCCAAAAAATCCTAATTGATTATTTCAAGACAGAAACTTCATAAATTTATTTCAGCCAAGAGGAGATTGCATTGAACTTGGTTGAAACCAGAATCCTACAAGATAATATAAGATGTTTATTTTAGAAAATAACTATCACAAGTCCAGAAGAGTCAAATTCTATTAGTGTCCCACTTGGGGCTATGGAGTCCAAGTTTCTGTCACCCTGGATTCTTAAATATATGGTAGTAAATTTTAGATAATTCTTAATCAATTCTGGATTACTTTGATAAAAGATTAAATGTTATTCTTTAAATGTTTTTTATGTATAAATTAATTGCATTGATAAATTAACCTACAATTTAAAAAAAAAAAGCTTCAAAGAGAAAGCATCCGAACTAAAAAATATGAGATTTTAATTCTACAGAAAGCATCCAACCCTAATACAGCTATTATTACAACTACAACAACAGTTTCTCAGCAGGAATTTCAACTAGGAGAAAAAATATTCCAACTAAAACTGTTCTTACCGCAAGTTTCCTTTAATAACTATCCTTCCAAAGCTATTCCCAATAAAGTTCCCCTAGAATCAAATACCACAACTAAATAAACTTCTCCCAAAATGACTGCTCTTACTGCAAATATACTGACTAGGACTTTTCCTACTACAACCAATTATATGACAGCCATTCATATGACCACAGTTCCTACATCAACTACTGCAACCAATTGCCTACTATTGAGGTATACAGCACAAGGATTTTAATTTAAGGACTAGCAGGATTTTAATTTAAAACTGGTTTACCATGAAAATTAAAGAGCAAATTCGAAACTAAAATAAGCGGAAATTAACAAATACAAGATGTCAAGCTTAAACAGATATGCCTATAAATGAAGAAATAAGACCTAAACCAGATACAAACTACAATCAGTAATAAAAGTAAAGCCCATTTACACAACAGACTTTGTTGGAAGCCTTGGCAAGATTCAACAAGTTAACATCTACAGGAAAACCAGTCTCAACATTCTCTGTGGCTCTGTTGTATGTGTCAAGAAGATTGGTATATGATGATCTATTTGACCGGAAGTCATGTTGACTGGAATGGATCGGAATATTAACATCAAGGCATTGGATACTATTTTAGTTGAATAAACTTGCTGTATCTTACAAAAAACAGAAGTGATATTAGTAGACTTTAGTTTTCTGTTTATCCTTTGTTTCTTTTTTAAAAATAGAATTTGTGTGAGCAAGCAGCAAATCTTTTGGTAATATATACGAGTTAGTTCACTTTTAGAAGATAAATGGCAACAGTTCAGGTAATTTTAGTAGACATCTCTCAGAAATTTTGAATGAAATCTGTCAAGATAGTTAAGCTTAATTTGTAAAGGATAAACCTTTGATACTGTAAAAAATTTGTCGTGTGCATGAAAATGTTTTGAAAAATTACAGTATTTTTAGAGATAAGTGGGAAAAGTACTTGAAGTCTGTAAATTTGTAGAATCTAGGCGTCCCCCCCCCCGGAAAATTCCCCCACATATTCCCCTTGGATAATTTGGGATGTTCATTAGAAGAGAAATTGAAAATGAAACTCACCAGTTTAAGTCAGAGGCAATGCTGTAACATTGCCTGTAGTAAAAAGCCATAGGGATTTAACGTATTATTTTTTTTTCCTAGGGGGCACTTCACATGGAAGGGGCAGTCGTATAGACTTTGGAGGGGCTCATTTGATAGCAAATTAAAAGTTCTAGTGCCCTTATTGAGAGTCAAAAGTGATTGGAGTGCAACAAGCCACTATACACACTGTTCTTTCCCAAACCCTTCTGATCAAAATTTTGAGATAGCCATTTTGTCCAAAATCGTCCAAAGGTCAAGTAACCATGCTTTCAGGTTTGACATCCCCCCCCCTCCCAGCCCGTGGGGTAAGGGCTGTAAGATATGCAAATTTCCAATTGTTAAGATATAAGGTTGTTATGGGAAGAGTGGTCGGAAATAGATCGAACATTGAAACGTCTGTCTTTGTTTTTTAAATCGATAGTGACTGGAAAACAAGAGCTGTATGTCTGGTCCTTTTGATGCCTGGATAGTGATCAGACATCCATGATCTTTCTCTGGTACAACATACACAAAACTTATAAAGATGAGGGCTTTAATCCTCTACAATAGGGTTTTCTGGTTAGGGAAGGGACAGATGCCTCAAAGGGTGCATTTTAGAAATTGAAGTTTAATCCCTCTTGGTTTCTGGGAATATTTCCAGTCTACGCTGTTATTATGGAAGTAAAGAGTAACATTAGACCCCAAAGTTAGCAGAATTTATTCCATATAGAAGGGGGGCTGCCCCTTCCCCACCGCCAACCTCCCCCTCGTGGTCATAAAAACTTCGGATGATGCTCATTCGATCGGAAATTGAGAGTTCTAGACTTTTCTTATAAGTCAAAAGTGATTGGACACCAACCATCCCATGTCCTAAAACTGATTTTGACTGATTTAATATGGTTCTTTTGTTACCTTATCCCTTAGGACATCTGCTCAACATTCTGAAATACCTATTTTGTACTTTCTCTGTGACTGTTCAAGTTTGCGTGAGGGAAAATTTTGCATGGGGGGGGGATTTCCAGGGAGGGCGCCGGCTCCCAAATTTGCCATCTAATGAAAATCACTCATCATCAAATACAAAATCAATTCACATATTATTCAAAAAATTCAATCCATGTTTTTTAATTAGTTCAGCATTTGCTTAAAAAAAATCTTTATTTTTTAAGCTGACTGTAGTGAAAGTTAGGATTTTTATTTATTGCCAGCAAGAACCTGCAGTATCTGCAACAAATTTATGAAAAGAGGAAGATATTTTAGTAGAACAGTATGAAAATCTCATTTCAATTGTAAGGGCGTTACAAATGTGCCGACGAATTTGGGTAGGTGCCGACGACAACCGACATTTGTTACATCGTTTTTTAGGTGTTAAAATGATGCTTATTAGTTTCAGAAAATTGTCATATAATGTAGAGAAAAACTCAGGTACAAAGGAAAAATCAAGACAAAGAAAATAAGCTAAACTTAAAGGCTGCGCAGTTTTCTAACTTTCCACTTTTCTACAAGTAGATTGAGGTCCATTTTTTCCAGTAGGTCTTTTTCTGACACCATGAGCATGAGATGGTCAAGTCGATCGTGTCCCATAGTTGGTAGGCATTTTAGGTATTGAGTATTTCTTCCTAACTTCCTGGAAATGTGAAATTGTGTTCCATCGATTCGCCCACTCATGTTACTTGTAAAATCGTAGCATTGAAATGCCAGTTTTTCTTCATTGATACGAGCCTTTCGCAAAACTCGTAGAATATCTTCGGCTATATCGGCTCCTTTCTTTGACTCCGTCTCTATCCGATGCTAGCGGCTCCCTGTATCAATGTACTGCACGCCTACAGCTAAACACTTCAAGGCTGGCAGCGGGTGTTTTGTCTGCGAAGATGCCATAGAAGTCAGCTTGATTAACTTCTCCCACGATTCTTGAACTAGCTCTGTTAGAACAATCGCAATTTATTTATTTTACCTACTACCTAACAGATTTGGCTTTATCTGGCTTTTCATTCAATGGTTCATTTCTATGTTGTGTCTAAAAAGAAGATTTGCTAGCTCAACGTGGTTTCCCCCGTCATGATTGTTTCCACAAAATGCCAACCCTTGTTTACCTAGAGTGGTGGTAACATCTAGCAACATGTATATAATGTGAGACCCTCTTTTCCTTTCTTTTTCTGACTCTATATCTTTCATTAGCTTCTCCTTACTAAGCTTGGCAATGATTTATTTCTCTATAAAACAAATAAGACTATCTATAGAAGCTTTGTGATCATTTGATTGGAAGTGAGTGACGAACATTTCTCGCATTGGTACCCTTGCTTCGCCTTTTGTGCCAGTTTCTAGTTCCTTTTATAAATGAAGAATCTTTATTTCTGTATTCACGGCCAGGTCCTGTTGTAAACAATGAACAGGCAAAGGAGTAAGCTAAGTCTTTCTCGACACTATACTCTGGGTGCGGGTACTCATTGTACCAGTTTCTAACAAACAGCAACTGGTGCATGGAAGTCTGGGATTGGATTTCCTCGTTTTTTGGAAAATTGATTTTTGGCTAAATTGGTCCTAGTTCGATAAGCTTCACCTTTTCTGACTCTTACATTTCCAGCTTGTTGTAAATTTTCGGCTTCAGATTCTACTCCTTCCATTGTTCACACTTTCCGAGAAGTTAACTTTTCTGACTGAGTAATAAGCCTAGTTCCATATTCGCTGATTGATTGCTCTATGTCTAGCGCTTGTATTGCAGTGTCTAGTTCGTTAATGACGGAATCCAACTTAACTTCAATGGTCAGTTTTCCTTGCTACTTGGTAAAGTCAACAAAGCCAGAAAGAATAGCAAAAGTATTGCGGATTCCTACCGTTTCTTTGTTATCAATTTCTGAGCAGCGAACTTCTTCCAATGTTTTTTTTTTTTTTTCACCAGATTCCATAGTGTCAGACCTGAGAGGATAAGTAACTTCGATTTTTTTTGAAGCCACATCTTCTTCTATTCAGACTCCGATATTTTGAAAAGAAACAAAAATATTTTCCAACAAGTTTTTTTTTCAGTAGAAACACTAGAATTGTCCCAGCTAAACAACCTGTTGAAAAATATCAAGTTTTGCAAGGATCCACCCAACAAGTTGCTTTCTAGGTAGTAAATTGGTTTCTGTAAACTTTTACGCAGATGGAGCAGTCAATTTAGTTGTTTTTTCCCGATGTAAGTATTTTACAACATAATAATGAACCAAAAACATATTAAGTTTTTGTTTACTTTGTGCAGATAAAGCACTAAATTTCATAGTTCTTTGCCTGACGGAAGTCTTTAATGACATTAGATTGGACCAACTATATATTAAGGGTTTGTAGCGTTTGGCTCAACAGGTTGCTTTCTAGAGCTATTGGTTTCTGTCAACTTTGCGCAGATGAAGCAGTAAATTTTGCTGTTCTTTGCCCAACGACAGTCTTTTTTGATCAGTTTGGTAAGTCAACAACAACAGCAACACTTTAAGAAATTTACAAATAAATTTCTTGTGAATTATTGTCTCGATTTATCAGTAGTTGTACCGAACCAATCGTGCTCAAAATCCTCCTCAGGGCCATACTGTGGTGTTTCTTTTTCGGATGGTGAAGTTTTCCCCACAGTAGAGTGCAGACGGTCTGGTATCATAGTATTATCCTTTCCTGTTTAGCTTAAAGCTTATTCCAACAGGCAATGCAAAGAACTCCCCCTAAAAAAAAGTCCCTCTGGATCCCACCCCAAATACTAATGAAATTGATCCATTTCTGCCCCATCTTGGCTGGTCAAGTTCTCTATCACAAAGCTCACATGAAAGCTCAAGTTTTGAGAATAGGACAATGATCAGTGTTGGAGCTAATGTCACAATTGATGATAATGGGTTTCAAGAGGTCCTTTCTAGGAGCTCCAAAAAAAGGAAAAAAACGTCCCCAATTAACAGTATTTCCCCTCCCCCAGTCCATGATTCTCCTTCCCAAAACTTAGGAATTTACCTCAAAATTTCTCCTATTACCCCCTTTGAAATAACAAAGATTACTACAATAAGGGTTGCAATTTTCAAAATGTTAAAATCAATGTTTTCTCTTAACATTCAACGTGATGGATCCTTGCTAATAGCTGTCCAAGATTAGAAATCAATCTGAACACCCCAATTAATTCATCTAAATGGAACCCAAAACAATCCCCAACAAAAATAGTAATATATAATGTTCCCCTAGAATTACCAATTCACGAGTTAAAAGAAGGGCTCTCAGATAGGGCCGGTAACACATTCCCTGTAGAAGATGTCACTCAACTGGGTAAACCCAACTCTAATGGATTAAAAACAAGTAGATCTTTCTTATTTACACTGAAGGAAAAAATTAATATCCCAGAAATATTATTCCTATTTGGGCAAATCAAACCGCACAAGGAATACAAGCCAAGGCCTATCCAGTGTCAGAAGTGTCTGAAACTGGGACACAAAACAAATAAATGCAATGAAATTCTCTTAGCCTGTAGTAATTGTAAAGGCTCCCATCCTAAAGAGTTGACAACTTGCAACAACACTCAGCCTACATGTATCAATTGTAAAGGCCCACATGAATCTACCAATAAATCACAATGCCCTGCATATAAGAAAAGAGCACTAACACTCCAAGTAGCAAGAGAGAAGGCCATTCCATTCCCTTTTGCAGCTATGGAAGCAAATGCTGTCCAACCACACCAAATAAATCCTATAATGAAATCAAATAAAACTCCCAAGTCAAACACTCCCAATGCATCAAGTACCCTTTACAAAACACCATCATTTAAGCCCCCTAGCTCACATCTCTATCAGAATGAACCACCAAGTCAACAAGCCTCCTTGTCTAGTGAGATGAGGTCGGCCTGGCACCCTCTCCCAAGAAGAAACAAACCAGAAACACTACCAGGAATCAATCCCTTAACTGACAAACAGGATGCACAACTAAACATGCAATCCCCAAATATATGCTTATTCATTCTAAACTGTAATGCAGTTCAGGCCAAGAATATACATCAACTACAGAAAACAAAAATCATTGCAGAATTGGAAAAAATCTTCATCCCTGATCATATGCTCATTCAAGCAAAAAAAGATCTTGCTTTACTATTAACAAAGCTGAACATTGATACACAGTCATATGAAAAATAAATCAACAACACAACACACATCAATACTCCAGTGGAACGTAAGACCACTCACAGAAAATAAGTTAAATGAACTAATATATTTTATGAATAATAATTCCATCAATATTGCTTGCCTCCAGGAAACTCATTTAACCCAAAATCAACAAATTAAGTCTCTGGGATATACTATCCTGAGAAAGGATAGATCATAAGAGAGAAAAGGAGGTGGAGCAGCATTAATAGTTAAAAATAATATAAAATTCTGTGGCATCCACTTTCCAGATTTTGTAAATGGTGTTGACACAGTTGGTATCAGTGTTTGGCTGAATAATACAAAACTTAAATATTAAGCTTTTATTACTCTAATGGCCAAACCAAAGTTGCCATGTATTTCTTCAGTTATATAATAAGTAATCTTAACATGCTGAAAAATCTCATTATTTGTAGAGACTTTAATGCTCACAGCCTTTTGTGGGGGAATAAACCAGCAAACAAAGCTGGTAAGTTCATTGAGCATATGACTTCAAATAATATGGAATTAGCTGTTGCTACCCCTCCAAACCTGAATACATATTTCAACCCCAAAAGTGGCAGTTTCTCCACAATTGACCTACAAATTGTGTCTTTAAATATTTTGAATAAAATTTATATAAATAAAATTGTTAGTCTATGTACAGACCACTTTGCCATGTTTGCTCCCTAAACGAACCTGCTGAAACCCTATCACATAACTCCAAATATATCAACACTAAAGCAATTTTGCCTATGTTTCAAAATAAGCTAAACGATGAAATTACAAGTTTCCACCAAAATTCATGCATTTCAAATCTAACAACTGACACAAATACTGGAGTTCTGGTCTTTTTACTAATAAATAAAGCTAATCATTCTATCCTCAGGATCACGCCCAATAAAATCATCCCTAAATATATTCTCAGAGCATGGTGGACAAATGAGTGCAAACATAAATAGAAAACAAAAAGGCGGCTTGGAGAAAATTCCTAAATAAACCATCACCTACTACATATGCAAAGAAATTACAAGCAGAATCTAATCTAAAAAGGACTATAATAAATGCTAAATATAACTACTGGAATAATTTTGCAAATAATCTCTCCAGAGAAACACATGAGCCAATTATACATAAAGTCATAAGCTACATCTATGGGAAAAAGACTTCCGCCAACCCACTACTGCATGAGCTTATACATAATAATGTTCATTATGACAATGATATTGAAAAAGCTAGGCTTTTTTTTGCCACTCTTTTTGTTAGTAAGCTAACATCAAATAATTGTAGCAAAATGTCTGAATTTCCTATGAACCCAAATTACCAACCTCGCCCAGGATCCGAGTATATAACCAGCCCATTTTCAATCCAGGAAATGAATTATGCAATACATCATATTAGGACCAAGACTAGCAGCAGCTATGACACTATATACCCTACATGGATAAAGAATCTCACCCCTTCATACAAATAGGAACTTCTAAATTGTTATAATCATGCTTGGGCTTCATCTATGTTCCCCAATATCTGGAAATGTTCGTCCCTCTTACCAATCCTAAAGAAAAATAAACCCAAAAATAACACGGAGTCTTAGAGGCCCATAATGATTACTCCTGTGATGGAGAAAATAATGTAGAAAATGATCTATTAACGACTCCTCTGGTTTGTTGAAAAAAATAATATGATCCCTCACACTCAAACTGGTTTCAGGAAACACCATTCCTCAACAGATGCTTTCATATTGTTAACAAATGTAATGAATGAATCATTCTCAAAAAATAATGTCCTAGTTGCAGCTTTCCTAGATTTTGAAGGGGCATATGACAATGTGAACCACCAAATCCTTTTAAAAAAACTTGCAAACCTTGGACTACCCCCCAAGCTAGTATCTTTTATAAAATCTTTCACAGAATTGCGAAGTTTCATTGTTTGTGCAGGTTCAGCCTCTTCACCCCAAAAGACAATAACCAAAGGCCTTCCTCAGGGATCAGTCATCAGCTGCCTCATCTTTGCCCAATATCTCTGGGATATGAACCTCCCCCACACGAATCTACAATATGCTGATGATCTGGTACTATGGTCACCTGGCAACACCTTTGATATTGCACAGTCAAAGCTGCAAAAGTCACTTTTCCAATTTGAAAAATTCTCTCAATATTCAGATTTACCCATTGCACCTACCAAGTCGAAAATAATCCAATTTCACTGAAAGCAAAATCATGTTAATATAAGGCTAACTCTAGATGGAACAACTATTCCAGATGATAATCATATTAGTTACCTAGGTCTCATGCTTGACCAAAAACTTAACTTTCACCTCCACATTTCAAACACAATAAAAAAATGTTATAGAAAAACAAGTATACTAAAAAGACTTCTTTCCACACCCTGGGGCTGTAAGGAGAAAACCTTACTCCAGTTCTATAAATCACATATAAGACCCCATATTGACTTTGGCATGCAAAGACCCAGATGCAAAAATTGAAACAATACAAAACGATATAATACGTCTCATATTTGGTCTTAGGACACCCTAAAGCACCAAGTTTCTGCTTAAGGAGAGTGGATTAACAACAATAAGGGAGAGAAGCAGCTTTCTCTTGATAAAACATATTACAAAAATTGAATCAAATAGCTCACACACCCTACATAATTGGTTAAGAAATCCAGCCATGTATAGAGGCATTGCAGAAGAGTATACCAATATTCAGAAGAAGTTCCCTGTACCTGCAAACTCTATTGCACCTACTTTCCCCCATTCCCCTTCATTGAATTGGCCAATCCCCATAATAAATACTGATTTCTCAAAGTGGACTAAAAATTCAACCCCCATTGCTTTTGTCCAGAAAAAATTTGCTGAATTTAGTACAATTACTTATAAAAACCATTTCCAAATCTTTGTTGATGGGTACAAAATAAATGAGAAGGTGGCAAGTGGTGCTTTCCTTCCTCACCTGAAAATTGCAATGGGTGAGAGATTGTATAATAATGTATCTATAATGTCTGCAGAGTTAAACGCCATAATCATGGCATTAGAACACCTTATGGAAAATAAACATTTGATTACTAATTCTAATAATATTATAGTTTATTCTGACTCTTTGTCAAGCCCTGAGTTGCTGTCTTCAGCTCCTCAGTGTAAGCTGGATATTGACACTTATCATTGTCTTAGTATCATTGATAATCTTGCCTCAACTGGCATAACAGCTAATCTTCAATATATTCCTAGCCAATCTGGTATAAGTGGTAATCATCAGGTTGATGAAATAGTAAAAAATGCTGTAAATATTGACCAACCAAGTGGGAGACCAATCCCCATTAGAGATATTTACCAATGGAGACTATCAGATATTACGTTTAATAAGAATAATCCTATTCTTTCCCCCTTTCCCAATAATTATTTTTCTAAAATTTATCATAGAATTTGTTCTGAAACAAATGGACTAAATTTTCTTGCATTCTCTTATCAGTTTCCCAATTCAAGTGGTTCTGTTCCCCTGTCCCCTCTTTGCAGGTATTATGTATATTGTAATATGTATAATGAAACAATTGACCACTGCCTATTCGAATGTAATATGCTGACGTCTGCACAGCATACCTTGCTTTGTAAACTGTCAAAGTGCTTCAAACACTACAAAATCTCACTATCAGCCAAGAGCCTAGCCAACTATGCCTGCACACAGAGCAGAGAAATCAACATCTATCATCTTATATTTGAACTCCTTGAGTCGAAAGATCTACTGAAAGATATCTGAGAATATCTAATAAATAAGAGACAACCAAGCCAGTAGCTCTGTAGCCCACAGAGTGAAGCAAAAGGAAAAGGGCTAAATAGTATCTACTGAAAAGCCCGCCTGCTGTGAAATAGAAGAAGAAGGAGAAGACGACAGTCTTTTTTGACATTACCAACCTTTGATTGCAAATTCAAATAATATTATTGTATATTCCGACTCTTTATCAAGCCTTAGGTTGCTGGCCTCAGCTCCTCAGTATAAGTTGGACATTGACACTTATCATTGTCTCAGTGTTATAGATAATCTCGCTTCAAGGGGTATAAGAACTTATTTTCAGTACCATCCTAGCCACTCTGGTATAAGTGGTAATCATCAGGTTGATGAAATAGCAAAAAATGCTATAAATATTGACCAGCCAAGTGGGAGACCAATCCCGATTAGAGAGCCAAGTGGGAGACCAATCCCGATTAGAGATATTTACCGATAGAGACTATCAGATATTAACTTTAATAAGATTAATCCTATCCTTTCCCCCTTTCCCAATAAGTATTTTTCTAAAATTTATCATAGAATTTGTTCTGGAATAAATGGACTAAATTTTCTTGCATTCTCGTATAAGTTTTCTAATTCAAGTGGTTCAATTCCCCTGTCCCCTCTTTGCAGGCATTGTAATATGAATAATGAAACAACTGACCATTGCCTATTTGAATGTAATATGCTGACGTCTGCACAACATACCTTGCTTTGTAAACTGTTAAAATGCTTCAAACACCACAAAATCTCACTATCAGCCAAGAGCCTATCCGACTATTCCTGCACACAGAGCACAGAAATCAATATCTATCATCTTATATTTGAACTCCTTGAGTCGAAACATCTACTGAAAGATATCTGACAATATCTAATAAATATAAGGCAATTAAGCCAGTAGCTCTGTAGCCCACAGAGTGAAGCAAAAGGAAAAAGGGCTAAATAGCATTACTGAAAAGCCCGCCTGCTGTTAAATAGAAGAAGAAGAATTACATTAGACCAACAAAATAACAAGTTTTGAATCGCTCTGCTCTACTAGTCATTTTTCAAGGGGGCCAATAGGTTTCTGTTAACTTTGCACACATGAAGAAGTAAGTTTTGTTAGGCTTTGCCTGACAAATCCCGTGTGGAAGGTTCACTTTACGCCAAAAGATAGCAACTTTTGTCAGGCTTTGTCTGACAAAAGTCCTTTCTGAGGTTCTTTAGGGGAGGAGGGGGGAGAGCCCCCCCCCCTTAGTGAGACCCCTGACCATATCACAAGCCAACTGCAATGAAAGTTTAAAAAAAACACTTTGATCACATGCAAACACTTCTAGAATGCACAATAGAACTTCACAATAATGTCAGCATTTTGCAGCCCAGTACAAAAATTCATTGATTGTAAATTCTGAAACCTATGGAAATCAAGCATTAGCATGTTTGAAAATTAAATGTACATAAGCTAGGATACAGAACATGAAAACTTTTTTTTTATTGTATGTGGAATACATCCAGAGTTGGCCAGAATAAATATCATTGAGCACAAAAAATGGACTATCTCAAACTGCATTTTTATCCTAATGAGCTAGTGAGAGATTTTGTTTTTAACTGGTGTCCATTCATGTATTACCTTCTGGAAAAAAGTTTTTTGAAAGTTTTTTGCACAAAAAAAAGTGAATAAAAACATGAAAAGGATTTTTTTTTTTTTTTTTGGTCCTTATATTTCAGTTAGTCTTGTAGGGGAGAATTCTCACTTTATTCCATCTCATTTGTACAAGTATTTTCAATTCTAGATTTTCTTTTATTCTTTGAGATTGTAGCTTGTTGGCTTAAATGGATCATACAACCACTTTCGACCCTGTATCCAACTAACTTTGCAGTTACTTTCAATTAACCGGCAGCCATTGCGAACTCCCATCATTTTAGAAAGTAACTCCAGTGAATTCTAAAATAAAAAGAAAGCAAAAAAAATAACAGAGCAAACAGGAAAAGTAGCCTAAAAAAAATGTGCTTAGCCTGCCAATAGTATGTAAAACACCAATAAAGTTATCAATGTGCCAGCTTTCTGCAGAATACAAAGGTTTTGCAGGCCATTCTCAGAAAAATTTAGTTAAGTTTTTAATTTTTTTTTGGGGGGGGGGGGCTAGTAGATGGTTCACTGATGATATCTACTTGTTAACAGTTGGAAATTATGTGGCAACAGTGATTACATAAAAAACTACAAATTCTCTAGTGTGCACTTTGCAATGGTATATTCTTTGTGAATTTGCCTATACTTCAAGTCAAACTGTGTTTCTATGAAGTTTCTATGAATTGCCAAAGTGGATTACATGGCATTTGTCAGCATTGAAAGAGAGTAGCCATGCATCAGCCCAAGTCCAAGAATATCAAGGTTCTTTTGGATAGATTGTGGGTCAGAGGTTGTGGCTGCTTTACCAACAAGCTTTGAATCATCAGCATAAAGAATGAGGAGGTTTGAGAGAAGATTGGGTGCATCATTTATAAATAAGCTGAAGAGACTTGGCCCAAGAATGGTCCCCTGGGGAACACTGCTTAAAACAGTTGTAGACAAGGAGAAGTGAGGCACACCTTGAGAGTTGTGAACTCTAACAGCTTGTGAAAACCATTCTGCCTGGGTGACCATACTATAATTGTGGGATAAAAATAAACTGTTATCAAAAATTTGGAAGACAATAGAAGGAAACATGAAAATCTGACTAGCCTCAGAGAGACATGCAGTATACTACAAAGCACAAATTTTATTGTTTTCTTTTATTTACAAATCATAGGACAAAATTTGGGACCATCAGAGGTGGGGTGGGGGTGGGGGCTTCATTGCCTATTTTATTTGAAAGGAGCATATAATAGCAAACCTAATTGTACTACTTTTACTTTATTAAGATATTTCTTCTGTGGAATTGTTAATCTAGGATGTTAGCTTAAATCATAGCTTGGAGTGAGCTAAAGATTTCTATGCTTGTAATGCTCCATGATGATGTCTATAGGACCAATTTTCTTGTCTATAGGACCAATGTTCTTGTCTAGTGGCTTATTACTTACTGTTTGAAGATTTAGCTACCTCCCCATCAAACAGTCCTTACAAAACAAATCTTCAGCATAACCAGCTGAGAAGTCTCACCAGAAATACCACCAAGAAGTATGAGGAATCAGTGGCAGTTGCAACAAAAACTAACCCTAAGAAATTTTGGAGGTATGTGTCATCAGGTAAGCCTGGAAGGCATTCTGTCACTCAACTTGTACAAGATGGATCAAAAATCTGTGACCCAAGGGAGATAGCTAATGCATTAAATAAGCAGTTCATTTCAGTATTCAGAGTTGCAGATACTGCCCCACTTCCAGACTCCCCACAGTACGAAATTCAAAAAAGTATGCCACCCATTAATACTACTAAAGTAGCCATAGAGACTTGAATAAAGAAGATTAACCCAAATAAATCAACAGGACCTGACGGAGTGCCGCCTCAGCTTTTGAAGGAGACGTATGCAGTAGTATCACATCCTCTCACCTTACTATTTCAAAAGTTTCTAAATACTAAATCTATCCCACAAGATTGGAAGGAAGCTTACATTACACCTGTTCATAAAGGAAGCAGCAGAGATGAAGCCAGCAACTATCAACCAATTAGTCTCACCTTGGGAGTGGAAAAACTTCTTGAAGGCATAGTTAACTCAGCCATTATTGAAAACCTAAATGCAAACATACTACTATCTCATAGCCAACATGGCCCCAGTTGATACTAACCTCATTGATGCTTATGAGCATGTCACAGAACTTATGGACATGGGATCCCCAGTTGATATGATATTTTTAGACTTAGCAAAGGCATTCAATAAAGTATGTCACAGGAGACTAAATTCTAAACTCCATGCAATATGCCTCCACAATGAAGTCATAAATTGGACGATGCAATTTCTTACCAACAGGAAGCAGGTGATAAGAGTATTTGGGGATGGTGGATCAATTTTCTTCTCAGAATCAGCAAATGTAGAAAGTGGAGTACCCCAAGGCATGGTTTTGGGCCCAACTCTATTCAACATTTATATTAATGATGCACCTTCAATCATAAAGAATAAGATTTGCTTATATGCTGATGATTCCAAAATAATTGGTCCAATTTATGACCCCCAAAGTACCAAAGATATCCAAGCAGATCTCAATGCACTCTCAACATGGGCAAAACATGGCGACTAGAATTTAATATCCAGAAATGCAAGGTCATACATTTTGGAGCAAACAACCCTCTCAGCCAGTATTTTATGGAATCCAATGGTGGTTCTAAACAGCCACTTACAACCAGTCACTGCAAAAAAGATCTGGGAGTCTTTGTTGATAACAAGCTCAAATTCAACTGACACACACAGTCTGCAGTAGCCAAAGCCAACCAAACTCTTGGTATAATAAAGAGAATGTTCTGCAGTAGATCTCCAGCAGTGATTACTAAGCTCCTAAAGGGCCTGATCCAACCAAAATTAGAATTTGGGATGTCCATTGCCATGCCAGTTAACAAGCTTGACCAATCAATTCTGGAATTGGTGCAGCAGCGAGCAATGAAATGCATAAGGGGTTTTCAAGGTTTGCCATATTCTACCAGACTCCAGAGGCTCAATATACCATCTCTCACATACTAATGTAAGCAAGAGGATGTATTGATGACATACAAATTGATCTGCAACCACAATATCATCCCTGACTTATTCCAGTTAGATAGTTCATCAAGACCAAGAGGGCACCCCCTGAAGCTCTCCCAGAAACATGCTAATACCAGGCTGCAAAACAAATTTCTCTCCAACTGTGTGGTTGGCCTATGGAATTCCCTTGGCCAGAATGCAGTCATGTCCCCTAACACCAAAGCCTTTAAGTCAGCTGTTGACAGAGATTAGTGCAGCAAGCTATGGCACACAGTTTGGGATGTGCCCAATGAGCTGAGTCACCATCATTATTGACTGGCGTCTACAGGATTTGTCCTTATTGCAGGCAAGTGCAAATTAAGGTAAATGAGGTCCAAAAAAATTACACCTTCACATCCTCACACCTTTGCTTAGTTCTGATTTATAAGGTTTTAAACAAATTATTATCATTTCTTCTTTTTTTTTGGGGGGGGGGGGGGTTCTTAATATGGCTTACAATTCTGCTGAAATAAGAGGAATTGTGTATTTTCAAAATTTAAACCCAATGGAAAAGTAATTGAAACCTAAAACAAAGGTAAAACATTTTTTGCCTGAAATCAGTTAAAAATATAATCAACAAAGCCCTAGAACTAAGAAAGGGGTAGACATAGTAGCTAGTAGCACCTTCCCAGAATATTTTTTCCTAAGATTCACTCCTGAAAGTTTTATTTACCTAACTCAGCCACTTTTCATGATAGTAAGAAGCCCATACATTAGAACTTTACCTAATAAGGCCTCACATCTTTCTGCAAAAATTTCCATTCTTAAGCTCATCTTTGTTCTAAGATCTTACCACTCACTGATGTTAGCAAAAAGTTTGAAGGATGCCATTTTTCTTCTGCATAGAATAATGATGAGATAACTTTGATTATATACTCATCATTGTTCTTAGACTGCTGATCAGAGCAGAATGATGAAAGACATTTGCAAAAGAATGCCATAAGATGCAAGATCTTAGTGCTAAAATTTCAGTTTTAATTGTTCTTTGGCAAAAGATTTAAGATCTTAGCACAAAGATGAGTAAAAGAACAGGCCTAGTTTTGCTATGATTTCATTTTTTAAGGGTTTGAGGCTGTTTTTAAAAAAATAGCAAATTTTTCTTCTTAATAACATTTAACTATTTAGACTAAGGAAAATAGTAATTACCATTCCTGAATCAGCTGCAAATGGTAATTTTTTCTTACTAAACAGTTCTTTTTAATATGTTTTTAAGGTTTTTGGTAACTATGGACTGTTTTACCTTTTGAGGGCTCAAAATGGAATTTGCCCCAGAAATTATTATTGAACTATGAAAGAGGATAAAAAAAAGCATTAAGTGATGTATTAACTTTCATCCTAGCTAAACTAGGTTGTAAACTGAAAACTTATCAGATGTTCTTTATAAGACATTTGCTGAAATCCACTGATCATCTTTTAGTGAAATTCTAGATAAGCTACTTTTGGCTATCTTGGAAAGGGGTAAGGTTAGGAAAATGAAACTTTGAGTTTGGCCTGAATCCAGGGCCAAAAACATATTCTGGGAAGGTATTGCCAAGCTACTGTGTCAACCCTCCTCTGATTGCTAAGCCTTAGGAATGTGCCTACAAAACAGGTCTATACTTATTGGAATTTGGACAAAATAACATTAAAGGCCAACCTTAATTTTTACTTTTAAGTTTCATTTTCTCTGGCTTTCGTTTTGAAAATGCAATTCTAGTTATTTACATTGAATTTTAAGCTACATCAGTAGGTTTTTTTTTTATAAATTTAGGATATGTAGCCTACTTGCATATCTCTGTAGCCTTAAAAATTAGGATTGAGCAAAGTTGTTAAGCTGAAAATACTTTTCTTGTACTTCATTTAATTAGAAGATTTATTTTCCAAGGTTTCACTTTTATAACAAAAAATGTTTAAAGGTCATCAAAGGTCAGTGCCCTCTAGAAGGAGAATACTTAGAGGTGGGTACTTCACAATTCCTTCCCATTACACTCTTTAGTCTGTAGATCCATCAATGAAAGTTTCATTTGCCTAACCTAAAGCCTTTCCAAGTTAGCAAAAAGTAGCTTCTCTAGAATCTTACCCATCTTTGCATCTTTGCTTTATGGTGTTCTTTTTCCAGGGCTTCTTTAATATTAAAAAAAGAAGATGCCAATGACATTCCATCACCAAGTTACAGTAGAACTAGTGCCTAATAAGGCATGGCACTATTGTGAATAGGTAGGCTAAGTCCATCTTATTGTTACCAAATTAATTAAGGAAAGCCAAATTTTCCAGACATCAGAAATTGAGCAACTTAAATTGTATTATCAAACATTCTATTGATGCAACTTAAATTTAAACATGAATTTACTTGTTATTTAAGTAGGCTTGCTATTCTGAACCAGACCTGCAGGTGACAACTTAGCACTAGGCCTAAAACCCTAAGAACTTAAAATAACAACTTAACAAGAATAGGCAACCAAATTGCAGTTTTAGACAACTTTACTAAAATAATAAATTACAGTTGCAAGCCTTTTACAAATAATCAACCATAGAATGTTTTTAGGCCTATAGGCTTCCTTGGAGCATTTTCCATTTCATTTCTTCCTAAGCCTTATAGCCCAGAGTGTCAATAGCTTTCACATCATAACATTGACATTAAGCATTAATAGGTAGCACTTCTCATACATAATGAAGATACTAGAGATGCCAGATGCATAGAGATGTCACAGACAAAAATTAGCCAATATCAGGGGTGGATCCAGGATTTTTCTTAGGGAAGGGGCCCAAAATAGGGTTCATCCAATAAACTTGCATTAGGAGCAAGTTTAATTAATGCAATTTTGAATCAATTAAGTAAATTACACTACTTTAGACTATATTATGGAGGAGGGTGCATGCCCCCCTGGATCTGCCACTGGTCAATAAGATACAGATGTTATGCAAAGCAGTTCCAAGGAGGGAGCTACCCTTAGCATTGTTGCCTGGGGGTGTCACAGTAGGGGTGCCCACTTTGATTCAATTTTTCACCTTGATTCAGCTGCTTTTGTTTATATTTGAGTTGTAAGGGGGGGGGAATGATGTAATGAATTCTACCCTAAACATCACCAACCCTAGAAACAGGTTCAACTCTGTCTATCAGTCTATATGTCTGATCTTATAGTTTTAAAAATCATTGGGTATCTGGGTGCTTTTAGGCTATGTGTGATAACATTCATGTATGCCAGAAGTCTGAGAAATTGATGATAGATGAGCAGAAGCAACAAATTAATTGGTACAATAAATTTCCTTTATTTTGACATTGAAATTACACATTCTTTTCTGTGCTCTATACTATACATAGGCCAAATATCCATATCCACAAATCTTCTGCAAAGATGAATATTATCAAGTTTAACTGCAAAAGGCCAGTGCCCTCTAGAGGAGAAGGCATAGAGGTGGGTACTTAAAAATTCCTTCCCAGGACACAATATCCCTATCCCTAGATCTATCCCTAAAAGTCTCAGGTGGCAAAAGTTTCAGGGGTAAATTTGCAGGTGGCACAATAATTTAGCTAGGATGAAAGTGAATACATCATTTGATGCCTTTTTTATATTCTTTCATGATTCAATAATCATGTCTGTTGCAAATCGCATCTTGAGCCTTTAAAGGGGCTCCAAAGGTATTTTATATGAATTATGAAAGAGCATAAAAAAGCATCAAATGATGTTGGTAAATTTTTACCAAATCATATTATTGACTTACAAATAAAGTGAATATACCACTCAATGCCTTTTTTAGGCTCTTTCCAAATGTAATAATCATTGGAAATGAATTTTACTCCACCTCTATATATACCAATTCAGGGTATATATTTGCACATTCGGGGGGGGGGGGCAAATTTCATTTCTGATGTGAAGGGGAGGTAAGTTTAAACTTTACCCCCATCCCCCCTAATGTGTAAATATATACCCTGAATTGGTATACAGGGGTGGGGGTAAAATTCATTTCCGACAAAAATGATTATTATATTTGGAAAGAGCATAAAAAAAGGCATAAAGTGATATATTCACTTTATTCGTAAGTCATTAATATGATTTGGTAAAAATTTACCATGATGTTTTCACTTTCATCCTAGCTCAATTAGGCTATATGGTCCACTGCAAAGTTACCATGAAATTTACCCACCCCAGCCCCCTAATGTGCAAATATATACCCTGAAATGTTGACAGCAAAGTTTCAGATTGCAAAATTCAGTGCTAGTTTTGTCAACAGCATTTGAAAAGTTGAAATGTTAGGAAAACAGTTTACATTTGCATTGCCCAATAAATAAGGTTTGAATTGTTATAAATAAGTATTTTTGGAATATATTACTCTTGAACAACTTATTTATAAACTAGTGATATGTTTTTAACAACTTCTCAATAACTTAACTACTGTTGATAACTTCTTTATGTGGTTACAAAAGTAAAATACATTGAGGGCCCCTTTAAGGGTTCAAGATGTAATTTGCAACAGAAGCAATTATTGAATTATGAAAGAGCATAAAAAAGGCATCAAATGATGTTTTCATTTTCATCCTAGCTAAATTATTGTGCCATCAGTAAATTTACTGCAAAAAGTAGCTTGTCTAGAATCATACCTGTCTTTGTTGCTTTATGGTGTACTTTTTCCAGGGCTTGTCTAATCTTAAAAAAAGGAGATGCCAAAGACATTCCATGCCAAAGACATTCCATCCCTAAGTTACAGTTGAACTAGTGCCTAATGAGGCATGGAACTACTGTGGTTAAACTACTGTGAATAGGTAGGCTAAGTTCATTCTATTGTTACCAAATTAATCAAGGAAAGCCAAATTTTCAAGACATCAGAAATTGAGCAACTTAAACCATAGGCTATTATCAAACATTCTATTGATGCAACTTAAATTGGTAAATATCTACCAAATCATATTATTGAGTTAGGCTAGGAATAAAGTGAATACACTATTTGATGCTTTTTTTTATGCTGATTACAAATATAATAAGTATTTCTATTGGAAATGAATTTCAGCCCCCCCCCTATATAAAGACATCAGAAATTGAGCAACTTAAACCATATTATCAAACATTCTATTGATGCAACTTAAATTGGTAAATATCTACCAAATCATATTAGGCCTAGCCTATTGAGTTAGGATTAAAGTGAATACACTATTTGATGCCTTTTTTATGCTGATTACAAATATAATATGAATTTCAGCCCCCCCCCCCGATAAAAACCTAACCTAACCCTGAATTGGCATATATAGGGGGGGGGCTGAAATTTATTTCCGATAGAAATGCTTATTATATTCGTAATCAGCATAAAAAAAAGGCATCGAATGGTGTATTCACTATATTCCTAACTCAATAATATGATTTTGTAGATATTTATCCTTAAATTTAAACATGAATTTATTTGTTGTTTAAGTAGGCTAGCTACTCTGGACCAGGCCTACAGGTGACAACTTAGCACTAGCCTAGGCCTAAAACCCTAAGAACTTGAAATAACAACTTAGCAAGAATTGGCAACCAAATTACGGTTATAGAAGACTTTACTAAAATAATAAATTAGAGTTGCGAGCCTTCTATATATAATCAACCATAGAATGTTTTTAGGCCTGTATGCTTCGCCGGTGCATTTTTCCTTTTCTTTCTTCCTAAGCCTTTTTGAAATCCCTTTTAAAATCCCTAAAAGACTGGTGGAAAATCACTAGAAATCTCCATTTTCAATACCAAAATCGCTAAAGGCACAGACAAGAGGTGGCTAAAGGCACAGACAACTAAAGGTTTCTCCATTTTCGGACTTCTTTCCAAGTCACAGTTAAAGCCTTGTTATGCTGACTATTAATAGCATTTGTTCAAGACGACTTATTTGCAACTCAAGACCTTTTACTTGTACCAAAATATTTTCTTTTTTGTATCTTCATTTAAGACAATGCTTTGTATTTATCGACTAGTTAAGTTCAGTTATGATTTATAGATTCCAGTGCCAGATCTCAAATTCTAAAGCCGCATGAATTTTTATTTGTTTGTTTTTCTTTGCCATTATTTTTTCCTTCTCTATTACTTTTTTGCAGCACCCTCGTTTTTATTTGAATTGGTACGAAGGATTGGCATGAAGGATATTCAACCAGTCGCTTTTTCAAAAATTATTTTTGTTTTGACTTTTTTTTTATATTGAATTGTGTGAGATATCTGAAAAAAAATGCCTGAAAAAAAAAGAAAAAGTTATTTGTCAAAAAGTAATTGAAAATATGAGATTTAAGGATAGGAAATTGCTGAAAATGTACTTTGAGTAATACAGAAAAGGTAAAATATAAAACAATACTTTAGGCATTGTTTATATTTGTGTGGTAAGGTGCGGCAAGGCGAAATAGATTAAGTAAGAGAAATAGATTTTTATTCTGTTTTCTGTTGCGTATGACCAATCAGAGTGCTTAATTGGTTGCGTCAGTAGGCCAGTGGGTATGGTGGTTAAAATAAATAAATATTTATTTTATGTGGTAGTTTTTGGTAATTTGGGTTATAAGGGCACACTGCTTATCACATCAATGTAAAAAAATCCATTAATTGGGTCAGACTCAGAATAAGGTTATATTGACAATAAAAACTAAAAAAAAATTAATGTTCAGTCAGAATCAGATTCAACACCTCCGTTCTTTTTCCCGATGGTAACTGGGGCCTTGACTCTTTTCAGCAGCAGTAGCTGCTCGTCCTCACGAATGCATCGGGTACTCTCTTGGGCCCGCTTCATACCATATTTTGTTTTAAGAACTCCACGTTACGTTTCCGTTTTAAGCTTGTTCCATCTGCCCGTCTTTATGATTTTCACTGCACTAGAAAACCTTTCTACGACAATGTTGGAGAAAGGAAGAAAAGGCACAAATATATTTGCCAATTTTAGATTTGCGTATAACTCGGTTCCGGACGCGTTTTTTTTTTAGCAAAAAAAAAACGCCAGTGGGTAACCCTATCCATATTTTCAATATTTTCACATTTATAAGACTGCTTCATCCACTTTTGTTCAATTTTGTGTCCATCCTATGATACTTTCCTATACTTTCAAACAAAGGATTGGAGGGAATCAGGCCGTAGTGACTGAGCTGATACAGGGTCAACCACTTTTGCATATTTGTAAATGTCAGCATCGGAACAAAATCAAGTTTGGATCTGCTGCACAGCTTCAAGGTAAAAAGATTGTGCAGCTCTGAGGATCTTTTCAACTTTGTCATGGGGCACGCCTGGATCTGATTTTAGTCCCAAGAGAGAGCCCTGTCCATTTGGATCTAAATAAATACTTTCGAAAGGAAGGTAAACACTTTGGTCATTCACATTAAGTTGAAATGCATTCGTCGACTTCACATAGTCCTTGGTCATGAAGCTCATAGACAGTTCCTTCATAAGAGACTCTGTCACTAGTTTCAAGCGATAAAACAGTGGGTTGTCAGCTTGAAAAGCTGCATTAAATTCAGTAAGCAATCCCAATGCAAACGCAACAAATTCAAATGTAACGGGATCAAAGTCCTAGAAGCATAAACCCCTCCGTCGATTTATTAATTGAGACAATATTTTCTAATAGAACGCTAAGTTAAAAGACACGAAATTTGCGTCGTGCTATCTGCTTAATTAAGAGGCAAGTGCCTACATCGGGTCTTTACTATGAAACTTATTATTCCGAGTATCAATTAAAATGGTTAAAATAAGCGAAATTCCGAAAGAAGGATTTTGCTATCTAATAGCTATTAATTATGTAAATGAAACATGACCAATTTTTATACAAAACTTTTGTTGACAGAAAGAATTCCGAGATGTCGGATTTACAGCCATATATCTTATAGTTCATCTTTAAACTTGTGATTTGAATAAAATTACCGGCGTTGTATCGCAGGTGCAAAATAATGATGTCTTTAAGTATTGAATAGCATCCGCAGGTGCAAACAAGGTAGCCAATGGCGAAACAGTGATTCACTAATAAAAAAAAGATACAAAGTATGATAGACATTCTAAACAAGACTTTTGTTCGACAGAAAAAAAGTTCAGATGTGTCATTCTCATAGCCATAAATTATACAAAGTAGAACATTAATAATGTAAAACAAAAACTTTGTATGACAGGAAAAATTCTGAAATGTCAATCTTAGAACTATAAATTACATGAAAGTTAATATAGCCAATTGGTACATTCCTCGTCCAATAAGAATATAGGACATGCGATTTGACCAATAGGTCAAATGCAAAATACTTTTTAGCAACGCCTGAACGTAACCTCTGGCGAAATTGGACAGTATACTTAGTTAGAACTTAGCAATTTTGAGTCAGTCTAGAAGGAGTTTAGAAAGACTGAATAAGGAGTCTTGGAGTAGAGTTTGAGAGCAGTATAATGTGAGTGAACTTATGATTTAGCTATTAATAACTTTTGACAATTGGAGATCACGAGTAAACCTATATTTTGCTACATATGACTCAGTGTATAATCTTGTCAAAGTGTCTTAACAGTGAATTGACGTGCAGATTATTTTGATATTCCCGAATCAACTTTGTATTGCAAATGCGAGTAAAAATAAATGCATTACTTTCTTAATTTTTTCTCTTCATGTTAGTATTTCTCAAGATAATTAGTCCTTGTGGCTCCATCCGCTCTCTAGGGAACCTGAATCCAAATAGTCTGATTTCGACTCAGTATGGCCATTAACATATGCTCCCCACTTGAACAGCAGTTTTAATCCCCCGTCACACGAAGTTCCCCCTCAACTATGGTACATAGTTTATAAAAAAACCTAAAGAAACATATATATATATAAAACCCCCCCATTAGAATTGGTGCGGCACTGTTTAACGGAGCAAAACGCGAGGACAAAATTTACCCCTTAGAAAAGATTATTGAGAAATACTACGCATAGAGAAAGTGCAAAATTTTGTTAGGCCTAAGTCCCCTTAAGATAGTAACAAAAAAATATACTCCCTAAGAAAAAAAAATATATAGAATCCCTTCATAAGATAAAGGAAATTTGAAAGTGTCACATTTGAGTAATATAAAAAAAAACCTTAGTGCCGAATTTTAATTATTTTTGAAAATACTAGCCAATATGTCGTTAGATCCAAACGAACAATTGCTAAAACAAAACTTATTGCCAAAACAGTGGAAATTTCAAAATCCCTCCCCTCATATAATGGAGACTCAGACGTAGATGAATTTAGTATCCAAAATTTGTAGAAGTAACTCAAACGGAATCAGAATCATTAGTAGGCATGTTTTTAATGAGACTAAAAGGGCAAGCGTTAACATTTTTAAAACAAATAGGGAACACCATAGGAGAAGATAACAACCTTCCAATAAACTCCATAGAAAAATTGCTAAAAGCATTCCGAGAAATATTTGTCGAGACTAGCTCAACACACAAATTAAAATACTAAACGGTATGTTTTGACGAAGCCCAAAATGTCAGGGAATACCTACACAAAGCAATGGTATCCATAGAGGCTAAATATGGGAAAGAATCTGGTAGTTTATATGATAAAATTGTACTAAACGCTTTCTCACAAGGATTGAGCCCCAAACTGTACCGAATGATAATATAAAAAAATATTCAAATATTAGAATTGGCAGTTCAAGAAGTAGAAAGAATGGTTGAAATTGACATAATTGTGGCAAGTCACAATAAGTCAAGAATAAATAATGTAGGAGAATCAACTCCGGGACGATCACGAGAAATTTCACCCCCATTTTTCTCAAGAGATAATTCACCAAAACCAAATCGAAATAGATCCTCAACCCCTACCAGGCAAATAACTTTGCATTTCGTACCCACGAACACGACAAATTACGTAAATAACCCCCCAATTATATACTACGCATGTAATAAACAAGGGCATATTGCCAGGGAATGCCGTACTAGAAACAATTATACACTAGCAACCCCCAGTTTTAATAACCGTTTGTTCGGGAGAACAAACTTAAATGCCAATGGGTCAAGAAGCTATACGAGGTAGGAGTAACCCCCCACGCCTGCCATTGTTCTGCAACCCCTACCAACAGGGATTAGAATATGCAAATCTTCCCCCCAACAGTCAAAATATTTATCGGTTCCCCAACCCAAATACGCGACAAAACATGTACCAATTTAATTCACGGACAGTGTATCCGACTAGATTTAACAGGAATACGAACGATAACAGAGGATATTTTTTCCCGACGGGTAGAAATTCTTCGTCAATGCAAAATGAACAAATGCCGCGAGCCGTCGGCACAAGAAATTCCAACCCGTGTAATAATACTTGGCAACCGAGACAATCAAATGTCAATCAACTTGCCAGAGAAGTTCCCACCGAACCCCATTGCCGAACATTAACCTATTAAATAAATGCACAGGGAAATGAGTCAGGCCCCCAAGAAAACTAACCGAGGCCCTGGAGGCCAGTATTTTTTATAGGTCCCTTCCAGTAGTTGTACCTTCTTTAAGTGATAATAACGATATATTACCTATATTAAATGATTTTGGTGTTGCAAGTATTTACTTCAAGGCGATAATAGATTCAGGTGCGTCAGTTAACATAATAAACTCGAATGTATTTAATAAATTACCAGTGTATATCAAGCGACGGAAAAGTGAAGGCTACTTTTCTTCTCCCTCGGCTTTACCCTTCCTCTGATCTTTATAATGATACTGGAATAGCTCCGCTGGATCGTATTGTGAGTAAAAGTAATCTTTATTTAGCGCATTCTGCTTTTCTAGGTACACTTCCACCACCTCTACAGCAATTTTTTTCACGGACAGGCTCAGGTAGGTACTCTACTTTTCTACGTAGTTCTTCTCGTAGATTTATTTTGCCCAAACGTTCATCTACAGCAGCCCAGAGGTCTCCTGTTTATAAATCAATTCAATTATGGAATTCAATCTCACCGGATGTCCCGTTATTTCTGTCTGCAAAGGCAGTTATTCGTCGTGTATTTCCAGTTTAGTCATTTCTCTCTCCTTCGTTTATTTTCCCTGTTTTCTCTTTTCCTAGTGTTTCTCCTTTTGTATTTTTCCCTTATATATCGTTATTCTTTTTTTTTTTTTGTTTTTTTTTTTTTTTTTCTTTTTTTTATTGTATGGTATTGTTTATTCTCTTTAATCTTTATTTCATATATATTGTTTGATTTAGAGTAATATTTATGGTTGTCTTAGTACTTTATTATTGTATTGTAAGGCCCACAACAAGCCAAGCTTCATGGGCTAAATAATTTTTCTTTACGTTTGTAATATAGTTTAGTATTAATAAAATGATTGATTGATTGATGAACTAGCGTCACATGGCATAGGCTGGAACCAATAGGCTCAATACGCCTAGATGTGACAAAAGATAATAGAATCTTTCCTACTAACTTCGTAATATGCAAGAATTTTCCATATGAGGCTATAATCGGTGTTAATTTTTAAAAATATAATAAAGTGTTATTAGATATAGCGAATCACAGACTCGTGTATCCATCCGATCCTATTCTCCGACGTGTGGAGAAAGGGGAAGCAACAGTGAATAGAATAAAGTCTTTGTACCCCATTTCTCGTCCTGTAGGAGAAACTCAAGCAGCAAATGGATCGAGTCAATTAAAGCAAAAATAGGGAAAATGCAGTAGTATAGGCAAACAGAAAACGAGAAAATAGCAGAATTATGGAACGAGATAATAAATCTCAATGCCGTCCCCTTAGAGCCAGCCCCACTAGCGGAAGATTTGACGCAACCAAGCGCCAATCTTAACTTAATAGGAAATAATTCGGAAGAAAAATATTATGGATTCGCAGTGCGTAAGACAAAGATTCCACCAAAAACAATGCAAAGAGTTCAGATCTCACAAATGGTCACCCCCATAAATGACAACTCCGAAATTTGGTTTGCATCCCCGTGTGGAGAAATCACCAAAAATCTATTTTGTGAAGAACAGATCATTTTATATGAAAAAGGAGAAGGTTTTATTTGGTTGATAAATACACACGAAAATGATACAATTACATTAAAAAAGGGAACATGTTTTGTTGAAATACAAGTTATTTCTGAGCGCAAGCTAGACGAGTGGAAAAACTCCAAAAGGAGTTTAGTTAATACTATTGATGTTAGTAATCCAAGGAATAGGTACCCACTAGCAAGATCCCAATTTTTGGAAAAATTTAAATTAGATCATATCCAAGATCCGGAATTAAGAGAAAAATTATGCGAACTACTCTGGAACTTTTGAGATTTATTTTCTACGTATGAAGAGGACATTGGATTGATACCGTTTTATGAACATTCTTTCCAAACTACAGGGTTGCCTGTAGCTAAACAACCCTATTGTATCCCTTATCCCTACAAAAAATGGTTAAAAAACAAAATCCGCGAATTAGAGAGAAACTATATTATACGCCCAAGTAAAAGCCCGTATTCAGCCCCAGTTATACTTGTGCCAAAAAAGAACAAGGACCTTAGGCTCGTAGTTGACTATAGAGCCCTAAATAAGCAAGTAGTTAGCGATAAGTTTCCCCTGCCTCGGATCGACGAAATTTTGGACTCCATCTCAAACAAAATACAATTTTTACATCTCTCGACCTCACACAAGGGTATCATCAAGTCAACATAGCAAATAATGACGTTTGTAAAACGGCATTTTCTACAACTGAATGTGGTTCATATGACTATTTAAGAGGACCCTTCGCACTTAAAACTATTTCAAGTGCACTATGTAGACATTTGTTACATTTATTACGAGGCGTAGAGAATATTATTCATTTGGTGGATGATGTAATTTGTGTAGGAGAAAACCCAGAGGATCGTTTAGCCACATTAGCAAAAGTTTTTGAGAAATTCAGGGAAGGTAATCTGAAATGTAGACCCGATAAAGTAAATTTACTTCAACCTAAAATAAATTTTTTGGGAATGATAGTGACCCAAGGCCAAATATCACCGGACCCTGAGAAGATAAAATGTGTAGAAAATCTCAAACCCCCAGAAACTATAAAACAATTGCGAGCAATTCAGGGTTTGACCAGTTATTTTAGAAAATTTATACGTTACTACGCCCAAATTGCAAAACCTCTAACGGACCTAATTAAAGGGACCCCCAAAAATATTACCTGGTCGCAGGAAGCTCAAATGTCCTTAGACACTCTGAAGAAAGCACTTACTTCTGAACCAGTATTTTCGCTACCTGATGTTGAAAAAGGACAATTTGTGGTCACCACTGACGCCTCGGCTCTGGGAATCGGTGGAATCCTTTCCCATTTAATCAAAATAGAAGACTACTCTGACCCCTACAGAAACCCCCCAACTATATAGAGAAAATCATATGCTATTCAAGTAGAACTTTATCGAAAGGCGAAAGCAGTTATTTTGCAACGCAATTGGAGCTACTATCTATAATTTACCACTTGGAAAAATTTAGACATTATTTAGTGGGTCGAAAATTTAAGCTACGTTCGGACCATAAAAGCCTGCAGTACCTAAGTACATTCAAAAATCCATCGGGAATTTTAGCTAGATGGATAATGGAAATCTAAGATCTGGATTACGAATTTGAGCATTTGACGGGTAAACAAAATGCCCCCTGTGATTACTTGAGTAGATACCCCGAAAATAACTCCTCAGATAATGGAAACAAAGAAATAAATGTCATCAATTCCAGTAAACGAAAACACAAAAAGAAAAAACCTAAAATTCAAATTGAAGAAAACGAGGTTAATCATTGCCCCTTATCGCTGACCAACATTAAGAGAAACCAAATTAAGGATGAAATGTGTTTGACTCTCACTGATTACTCTATTAATCTTTGACTTGTCCGATAATTTCAAAGCCACAGAACCGGAAGTAGATAATTTTTATTATGATTTAGACAAGGAAATCCTTCGCCGGATAGTAACAAATAATGAAAACAGGAACCATATTTTAATAATCCCAGTATTACCCCAAAACTTAATAATACCTGCCTTTGAATACTTTAATTCGGGTATAGGTGGACACTTAGGAATAACAAAAGCCTTTCACAAGTTAAAACGATATTTTTATGTACCGTTGGCGTTAAAAAACTTAAGGATTTTATAAGTACATGTGAAGCGTTTAACTTAAGAAAAAATCCCCAAACTTATCCTAACCCCCACATAGGAAGAGTCCCGGTAGCAAGGTTCCCTTTCGACATTGTTTCATTTGATTTATATGGAACCAGTGGAGGCTTACCTGTTTCCAACAGAGGCCATACCTGCATTCTTTCAGTTATTGACCACTTTTCCGGGTTCACTTTTGTTAAAGCATTGAAAAATCAAGGCGCGTACGTTACGAGTAAAGCGTTAGTGAAAGTATTTTTAAAATTTGGCATTCCTAACAAGGTTATAAGCGATAATGGAAGTAATTTTGTTTCTAAGGTAACAAAAGATTTAATGAGTTTTCTTAACATAGAAAATTGGTGACATCCCCCTATCACCCTCAAGCTAATGAGAAAATCGAAAACAGGCATAAAATATTATCCAATGTCTTTAGCATTTATACAAAAGACAACGGAAATGATTGGGATCAATTCCTACCTTACTTAACCAATGTAATCAATACTGCCTATTCAGAGACAACTAAAGAAAGTCCTTTTTATTTATTATTCGGACGAGATTTCAAAATACCGTATCTGGAAGTTATAGAATCCAGACAGTATTACAATAATACAGAGGATTACAAGCAAGAGTTTGTAAATAGGATGAGGAAAACCTATAAGATAGTTAGACAAGAGTTAGAAAAAGGTAAAATAAACCAAGAGTTAAGAAACCACCCCAAAGTAAAAGTGAACATAAATTTTAAGATAGGAGATTGTGTCTACCTAAAAAATGAGGCAAAGGTGGAAGGCAAAAAACTTTCCAATAAGTATTCTGGACCTTACAGAATAATCAAAAAATACGACAATGATTTTACTTTTAAAATGATAAATACTGACAACGGAAGAACGTATAAGGCTCATGTTAGCCGTATAAAAAGAGGCAAATTCCCGGTAAAATGGGTATCAAGGCACTCATCTACCAATTCATCCGACGCAGAAGACAAATTCTGCAAGTCAAGGTTAGCCGAATTAAATCCTTTTAATTTTAAACAAGATTATTTCGAAAACGACAGTGACGAAGAAAATTTTGAAGAATTCTTAGCTATGGAAAATCTAGTTGTCCCAAAACGAAAATCTTTAATACCAGTAGCAATAAAAACCCCAAAAGGTCCTAAAAGTTCATCGTCAGAAAGATGGGAAGAGTTAGACTATACGTTATCCCCAAAACACAATGTTTTTCTCAATAGAATTTCAACCCCTTGTCCCCCCAAAAGGTTTCCAGATGATATGGTATCACCAGCAACCCCGATAGAAAGACACCAATCATTACAAAATGAATTATACAGAGCTATGGAAACCCCTGGTGTAAAAATAAAGAAAACCCCACCCAAGGACACAAACAAGAAAAATTTGAGAGAAGATATGGGCATTATCAATTATCCTATAAAAAAGGCAAAGTACCTTGCCTAGGACCCAGGAATCCCCTGAAGATGAAAATCTAGGACAATATCATCACATAACGGTATCCAAAGTTAAGCCCAAGGAATCGTCCTCCTGTCGACAGACGATGTTACAGAAAATACCCCACCCCCCTAAAGATATGTCGTTCAAACAATGGAGACATTCTCCACAAACATTTGACTCCTCCCAAAGATCTCAAAAATCCTTTAACTCCCTGAAACAAGAATTCAGCTTGAGCAAATGGAAAATAAACCTTCGACCTCCAGAGGAGACGAAATATATGAAGTAAGGGCAGGTGATACTCCAAAATCGCAAAGGAACCACCCCGGAAAGCCCTAATGATTAATCTTCAGGGACCAGTTCTACTGAATCACACGATGAATCAGTTCCAGATGAACCCCAAGTCGTACAAAAACGAAACCAACTTCGGCTACGGCCCATGCGAAAGAGGCTAAATTAAAATTCTGTAAACAACAGCCACACCCAGAATTTCTTTTTTATGTAAAACTGACTAAGTACACACTAAATTACAAAATTCTCGGGAGAAACCCAAATATTGTAAGGGAAAATCCCTTAAGACAAGCCTCTATAAAATACTAAACTAATGACTAAAATAAATTTTGAGTAGCTGATTTATTCGAATTACAGAGGACCGTAATGGCATATTTCATAGTCAAGTACACGATTCATTTTTTTTTCAAACCCCTTCGATAAATCTTGCATAAAAGACCAGACTGAATTCTTTTGGTGCACGGTCAGAAAGTTTCCTATTATGTATCAAGAGAATCTTGATATAATCATGGTACTGCTATACAAAAGCTAAGAGAAATATATACGTAGAGTGTATAGATTGAAAATATGTGGAACGTGATACAGAAAAATAACCATCTATTTTGCCACAATAGTCTTCCTTGGAAACAAAATAAGAACCGCATCTAGCATACTAGAGAATAAAATCAGTTCGGGAAAATGGAGCGAAATTATCTTCTAAACTATTTGAATATTATGCAAATAAAAAAGGGGAAAATTACCAAACATGCAGAAATTCCAACAAAAAGAAGGATAATATTGTATTTAAATACAGGAACACTTACCCACGACGTGGCACCTTTTTCTTCCGCAAAAGAAAAGTAGGCTGTTCCGAAAAATTTCCTTCGGCAACGAATGAGTCAAGGACCCGAATTAAATAATTTTAATTATTTTCAAAATCGAGAAAATGGAAGGCGAGTCAAAAAAATTGTTTTCTCTGTTTTACGCTTTGCATAAGCACGAATAGCCACGCTAAAAAATAATTATAGGGTGAATAAATTTTTATGCCTCACGTCAATGCGTCCATTTTTGACTTCTGTTTTATGGTAATTTTCTAATCATCATAGACAATTACGGATGGTTAGAAGACTGTTGGATATGAGGAGCCACCAAGTATTCATATTGGACATGAAAAAAAAGATGCCCACATTCATTTCTGAATAAATTATTTTTTTGCACCTTTAAATTCATTGTTAATCCCCGCATTAATTGAATCCAGATTTTTCAGAAGTGTAGGCCTACCGTTTTTCTTTCTGTTGATGTTGCGTTTGCATTAATTCAGTACTAGTGCGGACGAGATCAACAGAAAATAAGACTCTATATTAATTTCGACTACAACTGTAATCGGCCAAGGACCAACACTAACTGTTACCAAACCTAGGTTGATAAGTATGACAAAACCGCACCTAATCGGTAAATTTTTTTTTACATGAATACCACATAATATTGTCAACAATAGGGAACTTTTCCGTCACTAAATTTAAGATAATCAAATGAACGGTCAAATGAACAAAAATATTAACTAAGCCTCACGAAAAAAGTACTAAAAAACTCTCTTTAACGATTTAAGCTCGAGAATCCACTCAAAACTAAGTAAAAAGACACTTTTAGCCAAAAAGCAGTAGGGGTACCTTACCGATTCCAGGAGGCAATAATAAAAAAAAAATTCCTTCTCTTGATAAGTAATAAACGCTCAATATACACGGCGAAACTCTTATATAAAAATGAAATAACCAAATAACCAGCAGAAAACCCCATGAAATACTTGGAAATCCATGAAGGACGATTTATTCAAATTAGCCACTGGGATTAAAGTGAGATTTGTGAAAACGGATGGACCCCCAATCATGGGAGGTTAGAGCCAAGGGTGGGCGTGGTGTATATTATCCCACCACACTAACACTTGATCCTCACCTTCCTTTGAGAAACAATCATACAGATACGAGACTTGATTACACAACAAGAAATCGCTTAACAAGGTGCTATAGCCGCCTATTCAACAGAAATCCTTAAACAGATGGATCCTCATATTATAAACAATATCTCTACAACCCAAAAAGTGTAAGATATAGCGTGATAAGAAAAGAAATTGTCTTTAAAAGAATAAAAACTAATGAGTCAAAATTAAATGCAACCAAAAATTAGTAATATCCCCTCTATTCAAATAATTTTGTGTCACAAAAAATCAAAGTCAATCTACGCACCCCTTAAATCAAATGTGACATTCATTTTGAATGAACCCATTCAAAAGAATTACCCCCCAACTTAACAATCAGTCATACGTAGCCCATGCGTAATTAATTAATTAAGACACCAGAAACCTTAATTTCAACTTGTCTATTTCCCCGATCGAGTAAGATAAGCCCCTGTAATACTGATCTAAATTATCGTTCGATTACCAGTCATAAAATCACAAAAGTTTATTCAAATTATTATTATTGATGATTTAATTCTAGAACTAACAAAGAGATGAGACTAACGAATTGCATGACAATCTTCATCGTCCATATCATAGCCCAAGATTTTGTGAAACATGGAATAATCTTCAAGCACGAGAATTCGTTACTTGCAAGTCACAATGCCTAGAAAATATTTATGAAACTTGATCCCAAACCGTTTGAAACCATGTTTCAACAAGTAATGAGACTAGAGAAAAATATTAATCAACTAAAGGACTCTATATTCTAATTCTTAAAATGGGACAAGAGCCTGCAATCAGCTACAGACATGCACCTCCAGGAAAATAAAGGAGATCTACTAAAATTCCTAAACTAAAATCGAAATTCATAATAGATGATTTTGACAAGAAAATGGCAGAAATTGATAAGGCTCTAGGAACTAACAACAGAGAAACCCGAAGAAGAATAGCATTAAGTAATGTGGACGGTTCCCTGAACAAACATACTACGATAAAATCCACCACAAGTTCCTCCTTGGCTACTTCCAGGAAAAATAAACTCTATGATGGAAATTACGCCATGTTGAATGAATTACCAAGCATATGGACATACCTCAAGCAACTATGGCAAGATTCTACTGCGAGCAACGTTACTAAGAAAATATCACCAAAAGGAAAAAAGAAAAATATCGACAAGCCAGGAAGAAGGAAAGATACCACCACAACCACACACATACCTAGGGCACGAGCCGAAGAAATCCAATCTTCAATATCTACAATCAAAACAAATACGGCTCCAGGACTAATCGAACTCGATGGTGAATCACGAACCAAAAAATCTCTCTGACTCATCTGAAACCAATGGCATTCACAAAATGGACATGGTCGACCGGAAAAAGAGCTACGTATACCCATTCTTTCGGCAAAATATTTATACAAGCAAGAGCGAGAATCCCAATAAGACATATCGAGACGCAAACTATAGTAGTTCAAGGGTACGATACTAATAGCAAGAAGAATAGCTCAGAGAATAAGAAAAAAGAAAAATACGTACCCGAGAAATGTTGGACAATTGACGGCAAATATACGTGTGCCAGACAGGCCATGGCCGACGAGCCAACAAAAGACTACGTCAAATCATTACCTGTACTAGATGAGAAAAACGCCCTAAGAGTACCTATTCACCAATCCTTCTTAATATTGTATAGGCAGAGACTACACGCATTATTCGAATTGTTCAATACGGAAATACAAAAGTTAAAGCAAAGTACCACGAGAATCTTCGAGGTATTCTTTCGAAAAAGCAAATACCGCAGATCTGCTAGTTTAATACCAATTGTAGGAGAATTGGCTTCACGCTTATTGGGACTGTCAACTCAAGAAGACCTGGATATCCTAAGGGAAAACGTGAGAAAACTACATAACGCCATGAACGTGACCTTACATGTCCAAAAAATACAAGCCAGCATAGCCAATCATCAGAGAGACAAAATTGATGCAATCTCAAAGAAAATCTCAAAGACAGTAAATATAATGAATTATTTACAGAACGAAGTGGATCGCGTAATATCAGATTCGAGCCTCACCATGGTATCACTCGACATAGTGACAATGTCATTACTTAACCTAGCAACTAATGTTAGCAAATTTGAGTTCGCGTTATTTGCCCTTACTGGAGGAACTTTATCCTATAACCTGGTAGATCCTTTGAACCTAAAAATCATCATAGATGAAATAAAAACACATCTAACATTCGGTCTACATCTACCCACGGAACCAGAAGTAGCAAACCTATTCCACTATTACACCATGCTAAAAGTTCACATCACGGAGATAAATGAACAACTATTTGCAGTAGTAACAATTCCATTAAAAGATCAGCAATACGTATATGACTTATATAAAACCTCTACGTTTCCAGCCAACATAGGCAAAACCAATTCATTTATGACTATTACACCCGAAGCAGAATACTTGCTAGTCGATCAAAATATAAGGAAATATGCCTTGGCAAACTCACCGAACCTTAAGCAATGTGTAGCATTCAAAAATCTAGTATGTCAGCTAACCTTGCCTATTTACAACATGAAATCCGGATCCTGTATGTTAGATATATTCTTAAGAGAAACTCAACAGGAAAAAATTCCCAACTCGTGCGAAGCGCTAGTAGGAAGTACAAAACGAGAGATATTTATTCATCTTAGAAACGATCTGTGGATATTTTCTGTCCCAAAGGAAACAGTAGGAACCATCTCATGTTATAATAACACAGAAAGAATCGATCCAAGCTATAGAACTGAATTACTACTACAAGATGTGGGAACAATAACCATAAAACAAGGGTGTTGACTAGTAACTAAGGAAGCCACGGTAAAAATACCATTGATAACCACGAGCACGAATATAATAAGCCCCAAGGTGATCAATTTCAAACCAGTCAATTTATCGTACACCATTCCAAATATTAATAACGAGGAAGTAAAAGCCAAAATATGGTCAAAAATAGAGAATATCAAGGGAACCTTACCGCTTAAAAATAAGAGAAGCTTTAGACTCCCAAATTCCCCTATTTACTAATGAAGAACAAAAATTGACGTTTGTAGAAAGTAGATACGGATTATTCTCAACAAATTTTTGGTGGAATATGCTCCTGACAATAGGCTTCGTATTCATGATTTCTCTGACTATAAGAATATTATTAACCCTGAATTATGGAAAAATTATGAGAAAAATATAGAAAAAGAGCAAAGAAAGATCACATCGAGTCGAGTGAGATGCAAAACTTAAACCCGGAACTCCCTGATAACCCTTAAGCCAAAAAACAATAAGGGAGGACATGATCGAGCGAATGGGAGTAGAGGTCTTCATTCGTACCATGTCCAGTCCCTTCTCAATAATTAATGTTTAAGTAAAACTATGCATCTATCACGAGATATGCATTTCTTAAGCGGCATGAACGTGCGTAAACAGTAAAGGCATAAAAATTTATAGTAAATCAAAACCTCTTATTAAGCCATTTAAGCTACCTCATGTTCAATAAGATAATTGAAATTTAGTTTAATTGCATAGTTGAATTTTAAACGCAAAATTAGTTGAATGTTGAGAAATGTTTAAGATAAGTTAAACTCTAAAGTGTGTGCTGAATATATATAAATAGATATTGTCATAAAGAGTGACATATTGTGTCAATTTTCCTTGTAGTTAATCATTTTTTATAGGATTACTAAGCGTGTATCACAGTAATCCAGTATTGCTGCAATATGCTGTACAAATGAAAATTGCTTTTATTTGTTTTATCTTTGTTCTGATTAATTTATTATAGCTAGTAGATTTAATCACGACTATTGTTTCAAATAATAGTCCCTGTATAACATCCTATAAAGTATGTACCATTGCCTTATGTGTTTTGACCTATGTTATTGCAAGAGTATATGATTCTGCCTAGATATTTGTATTCCATGAAGCGGAGTAATCAGTGGAAATTCAATCATGGTGTACCAGAACGCAACACAGATACAACCTAGTAGCATCTAATCTCATCATTCATCAACCACCGATAAGTACTCACCAAGGAAATCCCTGAAGATAATACCCTGATGACGATCCAAGTCACCAAAGCCTAGTACCAGGTAACACTACCTCAAACAATATCGTCAAACCGAAAACCCCATATATATGTATATATCTGAATCGATGATTACCTAGAGAACCACCCCGACCCAAGCATGTCGTAAAACTGCATAAAAATCGGTCAAATTATCCTTTGACGGCAAGGTCCCAAACATTAAATCTCAAGGACCAAAAAAAATCCTGAAGGTTAATCCCTCAATGATTATGTATCTTAAACCCGGAGTCAAAGACAATATGTGGATACAAGATTCCAAATTTAAGTTTTGACCCTACCCAATCAATATTAGATATCGCAAAAAAAACCATCCTCTAGGAAAAGAAGAGCCAAACATGAAAAATTTTGTGGGAAACATAAAACTGTACGTCCTAAATTTTCCCTCATAAAGTGCTCAGAGAAGAGACCCAACCAGGTTAATCCCAGTGATTAAGCTCTCAATGATTGTGTATCATTGAACTAGGAATCAAAGACAATGCGTCGAACCAAGACTCAGCCCTTTATTCAAACAAAAGAAGGGCCGAACGTGAACAATTTACGGGAAACATAAATTATACGCGTATAAAATTTTCCCGAGGATAAAATTGATCAGAAGAGACGCCTAGCCCATATATCAGGGTACCCATCCCCTGTAATTAATTCCCCAAGGGATATGTACCCGATAAAATATCAACTACTTTGTAACACCAACCCCTCGTCTATGATGTGAAAAACCACTCATGGACAATTTTGTGTAAGAAATTGTACTTATGAACGTTTTAAATGCTTATCCCAAGCAGTATGTACCAAAAGTGAAACACCACGAAGACAAACCATGAACAATTAGCCGACCCAGTAATAAATTCAATGGAAGACCAAATTAAACTGATAACGTATGTGAGTATTATAGACACGTAGAATGATGAAGTAAGCGTGAAGTCTTATGTATCTATCATTCAACTCTAGTGAATATTAAGAAACAAATCAAACAATAGATGAAACAAGTGACATTATTCCAGTGCTACTCCCAGATATCAAGTTAAAATCTCGTAATATGTTTATTAAATCATTTCTTTTACAAGTTTTTTTTAATTAACATATTTGTGTGTTATAAGTTAAATGTAAGAAGCTACTTTTAGAATTCAATAGCTTATCGTATCAGTATAGCGTCAGGTTGACGTATAATGTAGTATTGGAAGTAGTGAATGTGTATCTTCAGTAATCAGTACCATGTCAAGTATTAGAATAATTGCAAAGGCAAAAACTGGACTATTTAACCATGCAGAATTATTAGCATATCAGGTGAAGGTATTTTCAGTATTAGGTGAAGGAAAGTATTATTTACGTACTTAATCATATAATCAAATGCGTTAGTCAGTAGAAACTCTTCGGCCCTTTTGCCAGATAGAGTGAATAGGTGATAGACTTTTAAGTAATGTTTTCACATATGTAGTCACATAAAGGCAATCGGGAATATAAAAAAATATATATTTATATATTAATACGTCTTACTAAATATAAGTTAATTCAAACAATAAATGCCAAGTTTTAAAAAATTAACATAATAAAACGGGATCAAAATTCAAAAAAATAAAAAGACAAGTAGTAAACATAACGATGAGGACATCGTTAACAATGGGAAGGATGATATGTAACGGGATCAAAATCCTAGAAGCATAAACCCCTCCGCCGAGTTATTAATTGAGACAATATTTTCTGATAGAACGCTAAGTTAAAAGACACGAAATTTGCGTCGTGCTATCTGCTTAATTAAGAGGCAAGTGCCTACATCGGGTCTTTACTATGAAACTTATTATTCCGAGTATCAATTAAAATGGTTAAAATAAGCGAAATTCCGAAAGAAGGATTTTGCTATCTAATAGCTATTAATTATGTAAATGAAACATGACAAATTTGTATACAAAACTTTTGTTGACAGAAAGAATTCCGAGATGTCAGATTTACAAACCTATATCTTATAGTTAATCTTTAAATTTGTGATTTGAATAATATTACCAGCGCCAGTATCGCAGGTGCAAAATAATGATGTCTTTAAATATTGAATAGCATCCGCAGGTGCAAACAAAGTAGCCAATGGCGAAACAGTGTTTCACTAATAAAAAAAAGATACAAAGTAGGATAGATATTGTAAACCAGACTTTTGTTCGACAGAAAAAAGATCAGAAGTGTCATTCTCATAGCCATAAATTATACAAAGTAGAACATTAATAATGTAAAACAAAAACTTTGTATAACAGGAAAAATTATGAAATGTCAATCTTAGAACTATAAATTACGTGAAAGTTAAAATAGCCAATTGGTATTTTCCTCGTCCAATAAGAATATAGGACATGCTATTTGACCAATAGGTCCAATGTCATATACTTTGTAGCAACACCTGAACGTAACCTCTGGCGAAATTGGACAGTATACTTAGTTAGAACTTAGCAATTTTGAGTCAGTCTAGAAGGAGTTTAGAAAGAGTGAATAAGGAGTCTTGGAGTAGAGTTTGTGAGCAGTCTAATGTGAGTGAACTTATGATTTAGCTATTAATAACTTTTGAAAATTGGAGATCACGAGTAAACCTATATTGCGCTACATATGCCTCAGTGTATAATCTTGTCAAAGTGTCTTAACAGTGAATTGAAGTGCAGATTATTTTGATATTCCCGAATCAACTTTGTATTACAAATGTGAGTAAAAAGAAATACATTACTTTCTTAATTTTGTCTCTTCATGTTAGTATTTCTCAAGATAATTAGTTCTTGTGGCTCCATCCGCTCTCTAGGGAACCTGAATCCAAATAGTCTGATTTCGACTCAGTATGGCCATTAACATATGCTCCCCACTTGAACAGCAGTTTTAATCCCCCGTCACACGAAGTTCCCCCTCAACTATGGTACATAGTTTATAAAAAAAAAACTATAAAAACATATATATAACCCCCCCCCCATTAGAATTGGCGTGGCACTGTTTAACGGAGCAAAACACAAGGACAAAATTTTCCCCTTAGAAAAGATTGTTGAGAAATACTACGCATAGACAAAGTGCAATATTTTGTTAGGCCTAAGTCCCCTTAAGATAGTAACCAAAACAAGTATACTGCCTAAGAAAAAAAATATATAGAATCCCTTCATAAGATAAAGGAAATTTGAAAGTGTCAAATTTGAGTAATATAAAAAAAAACCTTAGTGCCGAATTTTAATTATTTTTGAAAATACTAGCCAATATGTCGTTAGATCCAAACGAACAATTGCTAAAACAAAAACTTATTGCCAAAACATATAAAACTCATATAAAAAAGTTCCCCCTCAACTATGGTACATAGTTTATAAAAAAAACCTAAAGAAACATATATATAAAACCCCCTCATTAGACAAACATGCACTTCATGACTGGGTTCAGATTTTTGTATACAAGCGTTGGACACAGGCGGCTTGGTGCTGCGGTGAGTTGTTAGTAGTAGTAGTAGTAGTAGTAACAGCTTTAGCGTAAAGAGCAAGGTGTTGAGGAGGGGTCAACCCTCTGTATAAGGAATAAATCTGCAAAAGAAATTATGCGAATTTTGTTTTAAGTTTTCATGTACGGTGAGCCAAATTCAAACCTGCATTAGCTGAAAAACGTTCAGAAATTAAATTTAAAACAACTGTTTTTTTTTCACTGAAAGTAAGGAGCGACATTAAAACTTAAAACGAACAGAAATTATTGTTTTAATTGTTTTAAAAAATAGAGTTGTGACAAAAAGTCAAACTTTATTGTAAAGAGTGTGGCAGCCTAATTCGAACCTGCATTAGCTGAAAAATGTTCAGAAATTAAATTTTAAAAAAAGCAGTTTTTTTACTGAAAGTAAGGAGCGACATTAAAACTTAAAACGAACATAAATTATTGTTTTAAAAAATAGAGTTGTGACAAAGAGTCAAACTTTAGCGCAAAGAGTGGGGCATTGAGGAGGGGACACCCCCTTTGATATACAGAATAATTTCTATTCGTTTTATGTTTGAATGTCACTCCTTACTTTCAGTTAAAAAAAAACTTGTTTTTTTTTAATTGCAGATAAGAGCTTGAAACCTCCATAGAATAGGAAGTTATTCGCGCTCAATAACATTTCAATAACAAACAAGAAAATTTGGAGAATTATTGGAGCATCGATTAGATATTAGAAGTAAAAACTAAGACCATTAAACAATTTCCAGAGGAGATATCCCATCCCCCTCCAGGGGAGAAGCTCCAGAATTTTCATTGGGGGCAGGAGGGATCCACATCTGGATATTCAAGGGGCATGGGCTATATAATAGCTATTTTCTCCAAATTATTGGGGGGTGGGGTATCTGACCCCCCCCCCCTCAATACGACACCCCTGCCCCCTTACTCCCTACCGACTTCAATCATAAAACTATAATCGATTTAACCTATTTAGTTATATTACAAATCTTATTATAAAAAGCACCAATTCCTATTTTCTTTTTCAATAATTTCTTTTTTCATTCAGAAAATTATATTTAATTTTTACCTACCTTCTTTTTCTCCAATGACTCCAATGAAATCTCTTTTGGAACTGATAGATATTAGAGAGTATCTTCCAACGAAATCTCTTTTGGAACTCAACTGATAGATAATAGAAAGTAAAAAACCTTAAATATGAAGAAAAAAATGACCTGAGCAAATGTTATGAAATAGGAAGTATAACATATAATAACTTGCAATTTTGCGATTTAATAGGTTCGCCTATCATTTTGATGATAACGCTATGTCTTTCTGTATCTGATATAGTGCGAAATCGCAAATTTCAAAGGCGGTATATTTGCATGAATGCTAATTTGGCACATATTGGGAGGTGTAATGGACCACTATTTTCTTTTCTTTTTCATTAGTTAGCCTCCTGTATGATTTATTTGATTGAACAATGAATCTATGCGTTATATAGTGAAAAATCACTAGATTTAGGAAAAAAAACAACAAATTCCTTTAAAAATCCAGAATACTTGTAAAAATCCCCAAATCCCTAAATGAAAAAGTTTGCCCCTAACAGACATCAAAAATTCCCATTATAGGGGGAAAATCCCTAAAATGGAAACACTGCTATCAGTGGCTTTCACATCATAATATTGACGTTAAGTATTACTAGGTAGTGCTTCTCATGCATAATGAAGATACTAGAGATTCCACATGCATAGAGATGCCACAAACAAAAAGTAGCCAATATGATACGGATGTGTATGCAAAGCAGTTCCAAAGAGGGAGCTACCCCGGGTGTTGTAGCCTGGGGGTGCCACAGTAGGGGAATTGCCCATTTTTATTCAATTTTTCACCTTGATTTGGCTGTTTTTGCTTATATTTGAGTCGTAATGGAGGGGAACCGCTATAATTAATTTTACCCCGAACACCACCAACACTAGAAACGGGTTCAACAGTAGAGAGCTATCTTATACTCGTGACAGGGCTCCTTATATGGGCATAGAGTCCCTAGGGAGAACACGTGGTTAATGGGGTCAATGACCTCTTTCTCCAGGGGTGTTTTTGGCACGCTCGAGGCGAATGTTCTGATCCAGAAATAGGAAATGTTGTCTGACAGGTGACGTCAAGTTTATTAATGTCTTTGGAGTTCGACCAGAATTGTTTCCAGGGCAAAGTTTAGATCACACCTGACAGCTGATGTCATGATTGATTGATTTGACACGAAAGGGGAATTAATTTGTTGTTTCTAAGGGGAATTATTGATTCACGAAAGGGGAATTAATTTGTTGTTTCCAAAGAGAATTGTTTCCAAGCGAATGTCTATATTAATGTCTTTGGAGTTCTGCCAAGAGAATTGTTTTCGAGCGGATGTTTTGATCTTAGCGATGAATTGTTTTAGTGTGGGAATCAGGTTTCTTAGTAATTTGAAATGTGTCATCGCAGAGATGCCAAAAACAAAAGGAACACGCTGAAATTACGTTTAGGGATTATTTGGGCGAAACCGTTTTAGTCATTTTAGGGAATTATTTCGGCGAAACAGTTAGAGACATTTTAAAAGATGATTTTAGAAGAGGATTTGAGGGTGAAATTCTGCGTTCGTCATAATACACAAGTTCCATTTAAACAGCGTTGTGAGGTCCTCTACCACAACCCCAAAGGGTTTCGATCTCCCAACCCCACCCCCAAGGAAGCCCCCCGTCCTCAAAGTTTCACCGGGCTCCCAAAGGGCCCCCCGGCGCCCCAAAGGCTCCCGAGCCCCCATTTTAATACTTTTAAGGCTTTATTATATCTTTTCAGAACAAATTCTTATTTTGGGGAATTATTTCGGTAAAACAGATAGAGACATTTTAAAAGATGATTTTTGAAGATATTTTAGAAGAGGATTCGAGGGTGAAACTCTGTGGTCGTTATAATACACAAGGTCCATTTGAACAGTGTCGTGAGGTCCGCTCCCCCCATCCCCAAGGGCTTTGATTCTCTCACTCCAACCCCTAAGGAATCACTCCGTTTTAATAGGTCCCCCAAGTTCCTCAAGGACCACCCGGCCCTCAAGGGCCCACAGACCCACAAGAGCCCACCCCGGGCCCCGTCTTTTGTTGATGTGTGTTGTCTGAAACTTAGGATTTGGGATATGTAAATTACTATTTTGGACTTTTCTGAGCTAGATTTCTTAGTTTTTCGTTGGTGTGTTTTGTCTGAAACCTATGATTTGGGATGGGTGGATTGCAATTTTTGACTTTTCTGAGCTGGATTTCTGAGCCGCTCATAGGTAGGTGCTGTCAGAAAATTACGATTTGGGATGGGTAATTTGCTATTTCTGTCTTTTATTAGCAAGGTATCATATCCTTTCAGAAGTTTGTGTTGTCAGACAATTATGATTTGGGATGTGTAGTTTGCTATTTGGTCTTTTCAGAGCTAGGATTATTAGTCCATCATAGGTATATGTTGTCTGAAATCTATAGTTTGGGATTAGTAGTTTGCTATTTCAGGCTTTTATGAGCTAGATCTCTTAGCCTTTCGTAGGTGTTTGTTGTCAGAAAATTATGATTTGGGATATGTAAATTAGTATTTCTGGCTTTTCTGAGTTGGATTTCTTAGTCTTTCATAGGTATGTGTTGTCTGAAACCTATGATTTGGGATGTGTTGGAATATTTCAGTAGCGTTTCGTCATGGTTTACCTTGTCAGAGTTACATTCGTTTGATTTTTCAAACTTCATTTTAGATTTCCTTCGTCGAAATGCAAGAGTTGGAATATTTCAGTAGTGTTTTGTTGTGGTTTACCTTGTCACAGTTACATTCTCTTGATTTTTCAAAGTTCATTTTGAATTTCTTTCATTGAAATGCAAGAGTTGGAATATTTCAGTAGTGCTTTGTCATGGTTTACCTTGTCACAGTTACATTCTCTCAATTTTTCAAAGTTCATTTTGAATTTCTTTCATTAAAATGCAAGAGTTGGAATATTTCAGTAGTGTTTTGTTGTGGTTTACCGTGTCACAGTTACATTCTCTTGATTTGTCAAAGTTCATTTTGTATTTTTTTCATTGAAATGCGAGAGTTGGAATATTTCAGTAGTGTTTTGTCATGGTTTAACATGTCACAGTTACATTCACTTGATTTTTCAAAGTTCATATTGAATTTCTTTCGTTGAAATGCAAGAGTTGGAATATTCAGTAGTGTTTTGTCGTGATTTACCTTGTCACAGTTACATTCTCTTAATTTTTCAAAATTCATTTTGAATTTCTATCGTTGAAATGCAAGAGTTGGAATATTTCAGTAGTTTTTTTTTGTGGTTTACCTTATCACAGTTACATTCTCTTGATTTTTCAAAGTTCATTTGAATTTCTTTTATTGAAATGCAAGAGTTGGAATATTTCAGTAGTGTTTTGTCGTGGTTTACCTTGTCACACTTACATTTTCTAGATTTTTCAAAGTTCATTTTGGATTTCCTTCGTTGAAATTCAAGATTTGGAATATTTCAATAGTATTTTTCCATGGTTTACCTAGTGACAGTTAAGTTCGGATGATTTCTCATAGTTTATTTTGGATTTAGGTAATAGAAATACAAGATGTTTATTATTTAATTGTGATGTCATCTTTTTTTAAAATGTACCATTTAATTACTCAAGAATTATAAATGCACATTTTGTATTCATTTCGTTGAAATGATAGAGTTGGAATATTTCAGTAGTGTTTTGTTGTGGTTTACCGTATCGTAGTTACATTCTTTTGATTTTTCAAAGTTCATTTTGGATTTCTTTCATTGAAATGCAAGAGTTGGAATATTTCACTAGTGTTTTGTTGAGGTTTACCTTGTCACAGTTAAATTCTCTTGATTTTTCAAAGTTCATTTTGGATTTCTTTCATTGAAATGCAAGAGTTTGATTATTTCAGTAGTGTTTTGTCGTGGTTTACCTTGTCACAGTTACATTTTCTTGATTTTTCGAACTTCATTTTGGATTTCTTTCATTGAAATGCAAGAGTTGGATTATTTCAGTAGTGTTTTGTCGTGGTTTACCTTGTCACAGTTACATTCTCTTTATTTTTCAAAGTTCATTTTGGATTTATCTCGTTGAAATGCAAGAGTTGGAATATTTCAGTAGTGTTATGATGTGGTTTACCTTGTCAGAGTTAAATTTTCTTGATTTTTCGAAGTTCATTTTGTATTTCTTTCGTTGAAATGCAAGAGTTGGAATATTTCAGTAGTGTTTTGTCATGGTTTACCTTGTCACACTTACATTCTCTTAATTTTTCAAAGTTCATTTTGAATTTCTTTCATTGAAATGCAAGAGTTGGATTATTTCAGTAGTGTTTTGTCGTGGTTCACCTTGTCACAGTTACATTCTCTTGTTTTTACAAAGTTCATTTTGAATTTCTTTCGTTGAAATGCAAAAGTTGGAATATTCCAGTAGCGTTTTGTTGTGGTTTACCTTGTCACACTTACATTCTCTTGATTTTTCAAAGTTCATTTTGAATTTCTTTCATTTAAATGCAAGAGTTGGAATATTTCAGTAGTGTTTTGTCGTGGTTTACCTTGTCACAATTACATTCTCATGATGTTTCAAAGTTCCTTTTGGATTTCCTGTCATTGAAATTCAAGAGTGGGAATATTTTAGTAGCGTTTTCTCTTGGTTACATTGTCACACTTACAGTATCTAGATTTTTCAAAGAACATTTTGAATTTCTTTGATTGAAATTCAAGAGATGGAGTATTTCAGGATTGTTTTGTTTTGGTTTAACATTTCTCACTTAAATTTCTTTGATTTTTCAAAGTACATTTTGAATTTCTTCCATTGTAATGCAGGAGTTGGAATATTTCAGTAGTGTTTTGTCGTGGTTTACCTTGTCACAGTTACATTTTCTTTATTTTTAAAAGTTCATTTTTCAATTTATTTCTTTGAAATGAAAGAGCTGGAATATTTCAGTAGTGTTTTCTCGTGGTTTAAATTGACACAGTTAAATTATATTGATTTTTAAAAGTTCATTTCGGTTTTCTTTCGTTGAAATGCAAGAGTTGGAATATTTCAGTAGTGTTTTGTTGTGCTTTACCTTGTCACAGTTACATTCTCTTGATTTTTCAAAGTTAATTTTGGATTTCTTTAGTTGAAATGTAAGAGTTGGAATATTTCAGAAAGCGTTTTGTCGTGGTTTACCTTGTCACAAATATAGTGTCTTGATTTTTCAAAGTTCATTTATGTTTTCTTTCAATGAAATGCAAAAGTTGGAATATTTCAGTAGTGTTTTGTTGTGGTTTACCTTGTCACAGTTACATTCGCTTGATTTTTCAAAGTTCATTTTGGATTTCTTTAGTTGAAATGCAAGAGTTGGAATATTTCAGAACCGTTTTGTCGTGGTTTACCTTGTCACAGATATATCCTCTTGATTTTTTGAAGTTCATTTTGAATTTCTTTCATTGAAATGGAGGAGTGGGATTATTTCAGTAGTGTTTTATCGTGGTTTACCATCTCACAGTTACATTCCCATGATTTTTCAAAGTTCATTTTGGATTTCTTTCATTGAAATGCAAGAGTTGGAATATTTCAGTAGTGTTTTGTTGTGGTTTACTTTGTCACAATTACATTCTCAAGATTTTTCAATGTTCTTTATGGATTTCTTTCATCGAAATGCTAGACTTGGAATATTTCAGTAGTGTTTTGTCGTGATTTACCTTGTCATACTTACATTCTATTTATTTTTTAATGCTCATGTTGGATTTCTTTCATTGAAATGCAAGAGTTTGGATATTTCAGTAGTTTTTTGTTGTGGTTTACCTTTTCACATTTACATTTTCTTGATTTTTCAAAGTTCATTTTGAATTTCTTTCATTGAAATGCAAGAGTTGGAATATTTCAGTAGTGTTTTGTCGTGGTTTACGTTATCACAGTTACATTCTCTTGATTTTTCAAAGTTCATTTTGGATTTCTCTCTTTGAAATGCAAGAGTTGTAATATTTCAGTAGTGTTTTGTCGTGGTTTACCTTGTCAAAGTTACATTTTCTTGATTTTTCAACGTTCATTTTGAATTTCTTTCGTTGAAATGCAAGAGTTGAAAAATTTCAGTAGTGTTTTGTCGTGATTTACCTTGTCACAGTTACATTCTCTTAATTTTTCAAAGTTCATTTTTAATTTCTTTCGTTGAAATGCGAGAGCTGGAATATTTCAGTAGTGTTTTGTCGTGGTTTACCTTGTCAAAGTTACATTTTCTTGATTTTTCAAAGTTCATTTTGGATTTCTTTCGTTGAAATGCAAGAGTTGGAATATTTCAGTAGTGTTTTATCATGGCTTACCTTGTCACAGTTACATTTTCTTGATTTTTCAAAGTTCATTTTGGATTTCTTTCATTGAAATGCAAGAGATGGAATATTTCAGTAGTGTTTTATCATGGCTTACCTTGTCAGAGTTACATTCTCGTGATTTTTCAAAGTTCAATTTGGATTTCTTTCATTGAAATGCAAGAGTTGGATTATTTCACTAATGTATTGTCGTGGTTTACCTTTTCAAAGTTACATTGTCTTGGTTCTTCAATGTTCATTTTGTATTTCTCTCATTGAAATGATAGAGTTGGATTATTTCACTTGTGTTTTGTTGTGGTTTACCTTGTCACATTTACATTCTCTTGATTTTTCAAATTTCATTTTGGATTTCTTTCATTGAAATGCAAGAGTTGGAATATTTCACTAGTGTTTTGCCGTGGTTTACCTTACCACACTTACATTCTCTTGATTTTTCAAAGATCATTATGGACTTCTTTCATTGAAATGAAAGAGGATGAATATTTCAGTAGTGTTTTGTCGTGGTTTACTTTGTCACAATTACATTCTCTTGATTTTTCAAGGTTCATTGCGGATTTCTTTCGTTGAAATATGTTTTGTTGTGCTTTACCTTGACACAGTTACATTTTCTTGATTTTTGTTAGGTTAGGTTAGGTTAGGCTAGGTTATGTTAGGTTAAGTTAGGTTAGGTTAGGTTAGCCTACGTACGCGCGCGTACGTAGGCTAACCTAACCTAACTTAACCTAACCTAACCTAAATTGATCTAGCCTAACCTAACCTAACCTAACAAAAATCAAGAAAATGTAACTGTGTCAAGGTAAAGCACAACAAAACATATTTCAACGAAAGAAATCCGCAATGAACCTTGAAAAATCAAGAGAATGTAACTGTGACAAAGTAAACCACGACAAAACACTACTGAAATATTCCAACTCTTGCATTTCAATGAAAGAAGTCCATAATGATCTTTGAAAAATCAAGAGAATGTAAGTGTGGTAAGGTAAACCACGGGAAAACACTAGTGAAATATTCCAACTCTTGCATTTCAACGAAAGAAATCCAAAAGTAACTTTGAAAAATCAAGAGAATGTAACTGTGACAAAGTAAACCACGACAAAACACTAATAAAATGTTCCAAATCTCGAATTTAAACTAAATAAATACAAAATGAAATTTTAAAAATTAAGATAATGTAACTGTTACAAGGTAAAACAAAACAAAACACTACTGAAATATTCCAACTCTTGCATTTCAAGGAAAGAAATCCAAAATGAACTTTGAAAAATCAAGAGAATGTAACTGTGACAAGGTAAACCACAACCAAACACTACTGAAATATTCCAACTCTTGCATTTCAACGAGATAAATCCAAAATGAACTTTGAAAAATCAAGAGAATGTAACTGTGACAAGGTAAACCACTACAAAACATTACTGAAATAATTCAAATCTTGCATTTCAATCAAAGAAATCCAAATGAACTTTGAAAAATCAAGAGAATGTAACTGTGACAAGGTAAACCACGACAAAACACTACTGAAATATTCCAACTCTTGCATTTCAATGAAAGAAATTGAAAATGGACTTTGAAAAATCTAGAGAAGGTAAGTGTGACAAGGTAAACCACAACAAAACACTACTGAAATATTCCATCTCTTGCATTTCAATGAAAGAAATCCAAAATGAACTTTGAAAAATCAAGAAAATGTAACTGTGACAAGGTAAAACACTACTAAGATATTCCAACTCTTGCATTTCAATGAAAGAAATCCAAAATGAACTTTGAAAAATCAAGAGAATGTAACTGTGACAAGGTAAACCACGACAAAACACTACTGAAATAATCCCACTCTTGCATTTCAATGAAAGAAATTCAAAATGAACTTTGAAAAATCAAGAGAATGTAACCGTGACAAGGTAAACCACAACAAAACGCTACTAAAATATTCCAACTCTTGCATTTCAATGAAAGAAATCCAACATGAACATTGAAAAATCAAGAAAATGTAACTGTGACAAGGTAAACCACGACAAAACACTACTGAAATATTCCCATTCTTGCATTTCAATGAAAGAAATTCAAAATGAACTTTGAAAAATCAAGCGAATGTAACTGTGACAAGGTAAACCATAACAAAACGCTACTGAAATATTTCAACTCTTGCAAATTCAATGAAATAAATCCAAAATGAACTTTGAAAAATCAAGGAAATTTAACTGTGACAAGGTAAACCACAACAAAACACTACTGAAATATTCCAACTCTTGCATTTCAATCAAATAAATTCAAAATGAACTTCGAAAAATCAATAGAATGTAAGTGTGACAAGGTAAACCACAACAAAACACCACTGAAATATTCCATCTCTTGCACTTCAATGATAGAAATCCAAAATAAACTTTGAAACATCAAGAAAATGTAACTGTGACAAGGTAAACCACAACAAAACACTACTAAAATATTCCAACTCTTGCATTTCAATGAAATAAATCCAAAATGAACTTCGAAAAATCAAGTGAATGTAACTGTGATAAGGTAAAACACTAGAAAGCACTACTGAAATAATCCCACTCTTGCATTTCAATGAAAGAAATTCAAAATGAGCTTTGAAAAATCAAGAGAATGTAACCGTGACAAGGTAATCCACAACAAAACGCTACTAAAATATTCCAACTCTTGCATTTCAATGAAAGAAATCCAAAATGAACTTTGAAAAATCAAGAAAATGTAACTGTGACAAGGTAAACCACGACAAAACACTACTGAAATAATCCAATTCTTGCATTTCAACGAAAGAAATTCAAAATGAACTTTAAAAAATCAAGAGAATGTAACCGTGACAAGGTAAACCAAGACAAAACACTACTGAAATAATTCAACTATTACATTTCAGCGATATAAATTCAAAATGAACTTTGAAAAATCAAGAGAATGTAAGTGTGACAAGGTAAACCACAACAAAACACTACTGAAACATTCCAGCTCTTGCATTTCAATGAATAAAATCCAAAATTAACTTTGAAAAATCAAGAAAATTTAACTGTGACAAGGTAAGCCACAACAAAACACTACCGAAATATTCCAACTCTTGCATTTCGAGGAAAGAAATTCAAAATGGATTTTGAAAAATCTAGAGAATGTAAGTGTGACAAGGTAAACCACGACAAAACACTACTGAAATAATTCAACTCTTGCATTTCAATGAAAGGAAATCCAAAATGAACTTTGAAACATCATGAGAATGTAAGTGTGACAAGGTAAACCACGACAAAATACTACTGAAATATTCCAACTCTTGCATTTCAATGAAAGAAACCAAAAATGAACTTTTAAAAATAAAAAGAATGTAAGTGCGACAAGTTAAACCATGACAAATCGTTACTTAAATATTCCACTTCTTTCTTTTAAACAAAAGAAATACAAACTGTACTTTGAAAAATCAAGAGGATGTAAGTCTGAAAAGGTAAACCACAACACAACGCTCCTGGAATATTCCAACTCTTGCATTTAAATGAAATAAATTCAAAATAACTTTGAAAAATTTAGAGAATGTAACTGTGACAAGGTAAACCACGACAAAACACTAGTGAAATAATCCAACTCTTGCATTTCAATGAAAGAAATCCAAAATGAACTTTGAAAAATCAAGAGAATGTAACTACGATAAGGTAAACCATAACAAAACACTAGTGAAATATTCCAACTCTTGCATTTCAATGAAAGAAATCCAAACTGAACTTTGAAAAATCAAGAGAATGTAACTGTGACACGGTAAACCAGGACAAAACGCCACTGACATATTCCAACTCTTGCATTTCAACAAAAGAAATCCAAAATGAACTATGAAAAATCAAGAGAATGTAGCTGTGTCAAGTTAAAGCACAACAAAACACTACTGAAAATTTCAACTCTTGCAATTTAACGAAAGAAATTCAAAAATGAACTTTGAAAAATCCAGAGAATGTAACTGTGACAAGGTAAACCACGACAAAACACTATTGAAATATTCTAACTCTTGCATTTCAAGGAAAGAAATCCAAAATGAACTTTGAAAAATTAAGAGAATGCAACTATGACAAGGTAAACCACGACATAACACTACTGAAATAATGCAATTCTTGCATTTGAACGAGAGAAATCCACAATGAACTTTGAAAAATCAATAGAATATAACTGTGACAAGGTAAACCACGACAAAAACTACTGAAATATTCAAACTCTTGAATATCAATGAAAAAAATTAAAAATAAACTTTTAAAAATAAATAAACTGTAAGTGTGACAATTAAAAACAAAACAAAAAAATACTTAAATATTACAAATATTGAATTTAAATGAATGAAATCCAAAATTAAAATTGAAAAGTAAAGAGAATGTAAGTGTGACAAGGTAAATCACTACAAAACACTACTGAAATATTCCAATTCTTGCATTTCAATGAAAGAAATCCAAAATGAACATTGAAAAATCGTGAAAATGTAAGTGTGACAAAGTAAACCACAACAAAACACTACTGAAATATTCCAATTCTTGCATTTCAATGAAAGAAATCCAGAATGAACTTTGAAAAATCAAGGGAATGTATCTGTGAGATTGTAAACCACTATAAAACGCTACTGAAATAATCCCACTCCTTCATTTCAATGAAAGAAATTCAAAATGAACTCTGAAAAATCAAGAGAATATATCTGTGACAAGGTAAACCACGACAAAACACTTCTGAAATATTCTAACTCTTGCATTTCAACTAAAGAAATCCAAAATGAACTTTGAAAATTCAAGCGAATGTAACTGTGACAAGGTAAACCACGACAAAACACTACTGAAATATTCCAATTCTTGCATTTCAATGAAAGAAAACCGAAATGAACTTTGAAAAATCAAGAAACTATATCTGTGACAAGGGAAACCACGACAAAACGCTTTCTGAAATATTCCAACTCTTGAATTTCAACTAAAGAAATCAAAAATTAACTTTGAAAAATCAAGATAATGTAACTGTGACAAGGTAAACCACAACAAAACACTACTGAAATATTCCAACTGTTGCATTTCAACGAAAGAAAAACGAAATGAACTTTGAAAAATCCATGTAATGTAACTGTGACAAGGTAAACCACGACAAAACACTACTGAAATATTCCAGCTCTTGCATTTCAACGAAAGAAATTGAAAAAGGAACTTTAAAAAATAAAGAGAATGTAACTGTGTTAAGGTAAACCACGACGACACACGACTGAAATATTCCCGCTCTTGAAATTCAACGATGTAAATTCAAAATGAATTTTGAAAAAATTAAGAGAATGTAACTGTAACATTGTAAATCACGACAAACACTATGAACATAGTCAAACTCTTGCTTTTATACGAAGTAAATTCGAAATTAACTTTGAAAAATCAAGGGAATATAACTCTGACGTGGTAAACCACGACAAAACACTACTGAAACATTCCAACTCTTGCATTTCAACGAAAGAAATTCAAAAGGAACTTTCACAAATCAAGAGAATGTAACTGTGACACGGAAACCACAACAAAACACAACTGAAATATTCCAACTCTTGCATTTCAACGAAAGAAATTCAAAATGAACTTTGAAAAATCAAGAGAATGTAACTTTGACAAGGTAAACCAGGACAAAAAACGACTGAAATAATCCAACTCTTGCATTTCAATGAAAGAAACTCAAAATTAACTTTGAAAAATCAAGAAAATGTAACTGTGACAAGGTAAACCACGACAAAACACTACTGAAATATTCCAACTCTTGCATTTCGACGAAGGAAATCCAAAATGAAGTTTGAAAAATCAAACGAATGTAACTCTGACAAGGTAAACCATAAAAAAACGCTACTGAAATATTCCAACACATCCCAAATCATAGGTTTCAGACAACACATACCAATGAAAGACTAAGAAATCCAACTCAGAAAAGCCCGAAATAGTAATTTACATATCCCAAATCATAAGTTTCAGTCAACAAACACCTACGAAAGGCTAAGAAAACTAGCTCATAAAAGCCTGAAATAGCAAACTACTCATCCCAAACTATAGTTTTCAGACAACAAACGCCTATGAGAGACTAAGAATCCTAGCTCTGAAAAGACCAAATAGCAAACCACACATCCCAAATCATAATTTTCTGACAACACACACCTATGAAAGGCTATGAAACCTAGCTAATAAAAGACGGAAATGTCAATTAACAATCCCAAATCGTAAGTTTCAGACAACACACACCTATGAACGGCTCAGAAATCCAGTTCAGAAAAGTCCAAAATTGCAATCCAGCCATCCCAAATCATAAGTTTCAGACAACACACATCAACGAAAGACTAAGAAATCTAGCTCAGAAAAGTCCGAAATAGTAATTTAAATATCCCAAATCATAAGTTTCAGACAACACACATCAACGAAAGACGGGGCCCGGGGAGAGCCCTTGTTTGTCTGTGGGGCCCTTGAGGGCCAGTTGGTCCTTTGGGAACTTGAGGTACCTATTAAGACCGGAGGCTTCCTTCGGGGTAGGGGTAGGAGAATCAAAGCCCTTTGGGGTTGTGGTAGAGGACCTCACGACACTGTTCAAATGGAACTTGTGTATTATAACGACCACAGAGCTTCACCCTCAAATCCTCTTCTAAAGTCTCTTCAAAAATCATCTTTTAAAATGTCTCTAACTGTTTCGCCGAAATAATTCCCTAAAATAATAATTTGTTCTGAAAAGATATAATAAAGAATTAAAAGTATTAAAATGGGGGCTCGGGAGCCTTTGGGGCGCCGGGGGGCCCTTTGGGAGCCCGGAGAACCTTTGAGGACCGGGGGCTTCCTTGGGGGTTGGGTAGGGGGATCGGAACCCTTTGGGGTTGGGGTAGAGGACCTCACGACACTGTTCAAATGGATCTTGTGTATTATAACGAACACAGACTTTCACCCTCAAATCCTCTTCTAAAATCATCTTTTAAATCATCTTTTAAAATGTCTCTAACTGTTTCGCCTAAATAATTCCATAAAATGTCTAAAACTATTTAACCCAAATAATCCCTAAACGTAATTTCAGTGTGTTCCTTTTGTTTTTGGCATCTCTGCGATGACGCATTTTAAATTACTAAGAAACCTGATTCCCGCGCTAAAACAATTCATCGCTAAGGTCAAAACATCCGCTCGGAAACAATTCTCTTAGTAGAACTCCAAAGACATTAATATAGACATTCGCTCGGAAACAATTCTCTTTGGAAACAGCAAATTAATGCCCCTTTCGTGAATCAATAGTTCCCCTTAGAAACAACAAATCAATTCCCCTTTCGTGTCAAATCAATCAATCATGACATCAGCTGTCAAGTGTGATCTAAACTTTGCCCTGGAAACAATTCTGGTCGAACTCCAAAGACATTAATTAACTTGACGTCACCTGTCAGACAACGTTTACTATTTCTGAATCATAACATTCGCCTCGAGCGTGCCAAAAACACACCTGGAGAAAGAGGTCATTGACCCCATTAACCACGTGTTCTCTCTAGGGACTCTATGCCCATATATGGAGCCATGTCACGAGTATAAGATAGCTCTCTACTTTCAACTCTGTGTCTATCAGTCTATATGTTAAAAAGCCTCGGGTATCCGGGTGCTTTTAGGCTACGTATGATATCGTTAATGCTTGCCAGAGATATGAGAAATTGATGATACACGAGCAGAAGCAGCAAATTAATTGGTAGGATAAAACTATTTTAGTTTAACGTTGCATTACATACATTTTTCCTGTGCTCTATACTATACATATGCCAAATATACCTTTCTACAAATCTTCTGCATTGGCAAATCTCCAGCATTTTTATTGGGGGGGGAGGGCAAGGAGGGTCCATATCCGAATAATCAAAGGGTATGGGATTTATAATAATTTTTTCTTCACATTATTGGGGGGACTGGCCCCCCACCCCTTGCCATCCCCAAACGACGCCCCTGATCTTCAGCAAAAGTGAATACTATCAAGTTTAACAGCTAAAGCAGTAACCTAAATTCAAATTAAATTAACTTTGGGCTAAGTTAAAATAAGGAGGAAATAAAATAAAAGTGAACTCTCACCAGATAAGTTTTTTTTTTACGAAATTACAGTAAAGCCTGTGAAATAATCTTGGGCTTCATTTGTAGAAAAGTTATTGTCGTTAGTAGGAACTACCCACTTTTTATTGGATCAAATTCTTCAGGATGTTAATCCTTTATTTACAGGTAGTTAATCAGTTTGAGAAAGGAAATGAAGTCTAACAATAGACGCAAAGTATTCTTGGATCTTTTAAACCCGGTGATGATGTTTTAAAGCACTTTAATCTCTTGAAACAGATGGCTGTTCAAATAACACAGGTTGAATTTTCTCTTTACTTCGATAGCAATTTGGACAAAGAGGAGAGTGATCACTAATTCACTATAATGCCGTCTGGCTCCATCTCCAGATCTTTAGCAACTTAAACGTTTTCTCCATAGGACACCATCTGCTGCTTCATAATTCCATCCGTCTTCCACAAGTTCAAAATTTAAACAGCGATTTTGCTGAATTTCGTATCATTTATTATGGAAGAGTACTGGTGGGTCATTGCGTAGGCGAGGAGGAGTACCTGATGCCTCAAAAGCATATTTTCATGTCTTTCCGTCAGCATTAAAGTAAATGTAGAAGAGGGTCTGGGAGAGAGAGTGTAAATTAGTCTCTAATCTTCCTTCCTCATGGTTAAGCCTGAATAAAGGTGATGCTCAGTGATAACTCCCTTCCCATTGTAGAAAAATGTTTTCTTTGTAATATAAAGGTTAAGAGTCATGTGCTTATCGGCACGCAAGGTAGAGAGGTGGAAAGGCATCTGGGGGTTGCCAGGGATTTTCCTAGGGAGGGTGGGTGCAGGTGTTACCACAAACTTAATTCTGCATTTAAACAATGGCCATAGTTCATTGATGCAGCCCTTCCCTGCCTACAGGGGGGGGTCAAGTCATCCTAAAAAACATAGTTATTAGACCTTTCGCCTATGTTAAACAAAATAGATAACTCAAAATTTTGATCGGGAGACTTTAAGGAAAAAGTGACATGGATGGGGAGGGGGGATTGCTGCCCTCCTATTTTTTTTGGCCACTTAAAAAAAGACATTATAACTTTTGACTCTCGTCCGAATAACCCCTCTCCCGATGTTATAGGGCCACTGGTTCGATACGAAGACCCCCCTTGGAAGAAGAAAAAACACAAATAAACACTCATCCGTGATCTTTCCTCTGACAAGCAAAATCAGAATTCCACATTTTTGGGTATAGGAGCTTGAAACCTCTACATTAGGGTATTCTGATATGTGGAATCTGATGATGTGATTTCCATTAAGACCAATTAATTAATTGGGGATTTTTACTCCTTTTTCAAAAATTGGGCAAATTTTCTCAGGGTTTTAACTTTTGATGGGTAACATTAAACTTGATAAAATTTATATTATTTTGAATAAGTATCAAAATTGAATTCTTTTGATGTATTAAATAAAAAAACAAGTTTTTTAAACTGAAAGTAAGGAGCGACATTAAAACTTAAAACGAACAGAAATTATTCCGTATATGAAAGGGGCTGTCCCCTCCTCAACGCCTCGCTCTCTACGCTAAAGTTAAATTTATTCTCACAACTCTTTTTTAAAACAATACAAAACTTTAGCGTAAAGAGCGAGGCGTTGAGGAGGGGACAGCCCCTTTCATATACGGAATAATTTCTGTTCGTTTTAAGTTTTAATGTCGCTCCTTACTTTCAATTTAAAAAACTTGTTTTTTTATTTAATGTTTGAACGTTTTTGAATTAATACAGGTTTTGATTTTGGCTCACCGTAATTAAATAATTAAAACAAAATTTGTATATTAATTTTACTTTTTTTTGGTTAAATGGCTTTCTCGGAAGTTGTTTTTATTACGAACGTTTTTATTAGTAATAAATATACGTAACTTACGAATTAACTTACGTAACGAACTTTTATATTCATATAAAAGTTCTTATTAAATATTTTATATTTAATACGTATTTTAGGAGGTTAGCCCCCTAGTCATTACCTCGCTCTTTACGCTAAAGTTTGAATTTTGTTCCAGTTCTTTAAAAATGACCCATTAATCACAAAGGCCGTTAATTAGAGTAAGTAGCTCTTATGAAAGTACTAAAAAATCTTTGACTTAAAGAGCGAAGTATTGACTAGGGGGCAAACCCAATCATATACGTAATAATTTTCGTTCGTTTTAAGTTTTGATGTTGCTCCTTACTTTCAGTTGAAAAACTGTTTTTGTTTTATTTTCTGATCGTTTTTTAAATAATGCTGGGAAATTCGGGGCCCCCTTCAAAGTAATTTCCCTTCCCCCATGGAAAGATCCTCCCACATAGCCCTCGAACCCCCCCCCCCCCACTACCAGAAAAAATCCCCCCTGAAAACTTCTGTATACTTCCCAATAACCAAAACTATATGTAAACATTGGGTAAAGTTCATAACCGTCCTCTCTCCCCCCGGGGACTTTGGGGAATCAAGTCATCGTAAAAGACATATTTATTATATTTTCGACCATGTTGAACAAAATGATTATCTAAAAATTTTGATTGGGTGACTTTGGAAAAAAAATTAGCTTGGGAGGGGGCCTAGTTGCCCTCCATTTTTTCTGGTAACTTAAAAAGGCACTAGAGCTTTTAATTTCTGTTCGAATGAGCCCTCCCATGATATTCTAGGACCACTGGGTCGATACGATCACCCCTGGGAAAGAAAAAATCAAACAAAAAAAAAAAAAAAACAAATCAACACGCATCCATGATCTTTCTTCTGGCAAAAAATACAAAATTCCACATTTTTGTAGATAAGAGCTTGAAACCTTTACAGTATGGTTCTGTAATACGCTGAGTCTGATGATGTGATTTTCTACAACTTTCAGGGGGTGTTTCCCCCTTTTTTCGAAAATCAGGCAAATTTTCTCAGGCGCTTAACATTTGATGAGTAGGACTAAACTTGATGAAACTTATATATTTGAAATCAGCATTAAAATTTAATTCTTTTGATGTATCTATTGGTATCAAAGTTCCGTTTTTTAGAGTTGCGGCTACTATTGAGCCGGGCCGCTCCTCACTTACAGTTTTCGTTACCACTAACTGTTTGATATATTGTTATCAAGACTCTGTTTCTTATAGTTTCGGTTACTATTGAGCCTTATTGCTCATTACTTACTGTTTGTCTACGAACTGCTTTACCTTAGCAAGAGAGTGAATGAAAAATATCGTTATTCGGACTGTATTTTTAATAAAGTAAGTTTATTTTCTTTTGCACAGTTCAGCAGCACCAATTCACGAATTAAATAGGCAAATAAATAAAATCAATGTCAATAAAACAAGATCTAGATAAATTACACAAAAAGTTTGTTCTTACGGAGGAATTTGAAATTAAGGTCAATTTGCGAATGAAAGAAAATTGTTGCCAAGGTGTTAAGTTCTGGTTACTATAAGCACGAGTCACATCTTACTAATAATTCGCTGCATCATGAATATTTAAATTTAAAAAAAAAACAACTAAAAACCCAATATTTCCAATCAAACGTCGATATAAAAGTTCTTGGTAACACCTGCATCTCCCCTCCTAGGAAAATCCCTGACAACGTTCAAGATGCCCTTCAACCTCTCTACCTTGTGTGCCAGTAATATTTCAACTTTTATGTTGTAAAGAAAACATTTTTCTACAGTAAGAAAGCAGCTATAACTGAGCATCACCTATATCCAAGCTTTTGTTTCTGGGGAGGGGTGTCCAGACGCCATCAAACCGGTATTTTTAGGCTAAAGTTTTATAAACTTCGCCAAGTCTTCAGATAAATTGCTGAAAATTTTAAAGTAGCATACAAGCCTATGCTAATCAGCACCGTGCTACTGGGCGGAGCGAAGACGTGATTAGCCACCAAATCTGCCCCCAATACCACAGTTTATATAATTATCCACAGTTTATATATATTATATAATTTTAGATAATTATATGAACTGTGCCCAATACCATCGATGTTGCTTAGACTAAACATCTTCGAAGAGTCAAAGGTCTTCACCAGGGTTGCCACCGTCAGTAGGATTTTACTAGATCTAGTAAAAAAAAAATCTAGTAAATTTAGAGGATCTAGTAAATTTCCCGAAATCTAGTAAAAACTAGTAAAAAGTCATGATTTATAGTGAACAAGACTTTTTTTTTATTTTCCATGAATTCAGGGAAAAAATTATTGTAAACATATGACAATTTACAATTTTTGCTTGGGGTGTTCCCATTTGAGCGCTTTCCCATTTGAGCGCCACGGAATTTTGTTCCATTTGAGCGCCATGGAATTTTGTTCCCATTTGAGCGCCACGGAGTACCATTTGAGCGCCAAACCCAAAATTGTGATTTTGCGGTGGATGAAGCGTGGTTTGCTGCCACATTGACCTGTAGAAATATTTATTGCCACGAAGACAACGAACAAAACTGAGGATTTTATTGGGTCAATGGTTGTGAAAATAACTTCCATTTATAGTATTATAAACTAAGTAAATATATATAGTATTTATGTATACCATATATATTTACTACTAAAGGTATATACAGGTACTTATGCATTATGCGGTATCCACCGCTATATACTGTATGAGGAAAACAGACATGAAGACCCGTCGGTAAATTTTTCGCAGTTGATATTATTGACATAAGAATAAAGTAAACATACCACTCGATACCTTTTTTATGCTCTTTCCAAATAGAATAATCATTTTTTCTGATATGAATTTTACCCCCACCCCTATATATACCAATTCAGGGTATATATTTGCACATTAGGGGGGGGTAAATTTTATTTCTGATGTTAATGGGAGGTAAGTTTAAAATTTACCCCCACCCCCCTAATGTGCAAATATATACCCTGGATTGGTATACATAGGGGTGGGGGTAAAATTCATATATATACCAATTCAGGGTATATATTTGCACATTAGGGGGGGGGGTAAATTTTATTTCTGATGTTAATGGGAGGTAAGTTTAAAATTTACCCCCACCCCCCTAATGTGCAAATATATACCCTGGATTGGTATACATAGGGGTGGGGGTAAAATTCATTTCCGACAAAAATGATTATTATATTTGGAAAGAGCCTAAAAAAGGCATCGAGTGGTGTGTTTACTTTATTCGTAAGTCAATAATATGATTTGCGAAAAATTTACCTGATCACCTAGCTATATCACCTAACATACGCAAAATATTATCTGGCGCTCAAATGGGACACAACTGAACTAATTAAAATCCGGCGCGCAAATGGGAAAGTCCCATGGGCGCGCCATGGCGCTCAAATGGGAAAGCGCTCAAATGGGATACACCCTTTTGCTTGTCTGTTTTACAATTTACAATTTTGCTTGTCTGTCTGAGAGACAGACAAGCAGTCACCTATTTTCATAAGCAGATACTTCACATCCGTTGTCGAAAGGTTGACAAAATCAGCTTTCTGTGTATCAAATCTTACCAAATAAAAATCAAGCTACAATGACGCTTGGGCAAGAGATGATTGGGAATCTATTGGAACCAAAGCAGAAGTCAACCGCCTAAGGTGATTATGTGGATATCCTTAGGTGGAGAATTTTTATAGAGGAAAAGTAATCCTGGTGAGATATATTGACATAAAATAGAAGAGAAATATCACACATATATGTATATATATATATATATATATATATATATATATATATATATATATATATATATATATATATATATATATATATATATATATATATATATATATATACAAAAAAAGGATTTTTAAACTTGTGGGTTTCAGGAATTTTCAATCATACTATGAAAACGAAAGAAAAGAGGAAAAGAGAAAAAAAAAGGAAAAAAGATTGTGAAAATCGTATTGATTATCCTTCTATAGTAAAAATCGATGCTTGATGGTGCGCTCAAAAATTTTTTTTGAGCATTTAGTAATTTTTCCTCTTTGATTTAGTAAATTCTTCCAGGTCAGGGTGGCAACCCTGGTCTTCACTGGACTGAATTTGTTAGCAACCATACGTTCGGGTCACATGCTTCACAAACTTCTTTCTCGAGACAGGTCGCCCAGAGAAGTATTCGCTGGTACGGCCACCTCCTTCGGATTCCCCATGATTCCCAAGCACGGGTTATGTTTGACTCCAATTCCAGGCTTCACGGATGGAAACGACACAGAGAATGCCCAAACCTCACTAGCTGTAAAGGCAAAGCGAAAGAATTTTTCACCCAAACCCACATTCCAGTGGAAGAACCAACGAACCCGGCAAGCAATAGTTCGTCCTGAAGGCGCATGGTCTCAAAAGCATAGTTGTATGTATATTAAACCTGAAAAAAAGAAAAGGTCTAAGGGGGATGACAGCCTTTTTTACATTAAATAGATTCCTCAATGAATCAATTTGCAGTAACAAACTAACTAAATCGCACCAATCGTTAATAGAAACCGATACAGTGTATTGATCAACTAATCCACTATTTATGCTGATTATATCTATGCAAAATTTAAAATTTATTGATTTTAAATTTGCTCATCAAAACTTAATAGTATTAGAAAAAAAATATGCCTAAGAAACATTCGTAAAAAGAAGTGCAATCTTGATGAAAATTAAATGCTATGCATGAAAACCCTAAGGCTAATGTCTGAAAAATTATAAATTTTTATTTTTCCAAAGAACGATAGTCACGTGTGCGTTGTGTTGCTATTGTTGTTTGCTGTTGTTGTTTTGTTCTTTCTTTTTTTTGGGGGGGGGGGGTCGTATGGAGTAAGTTATTGCACATTGTTAGTAGTAAGTATATATGGAATTCTGTAGCCTGTATAGGAATTCCACGTTCCATGGCACCTTTCCATGGTTGATTACCAGACTGATTATTTCTATTGTTGTCAATTGCATATGGAATTATACAAAACCTACCAGACAGGTTTCTGGGCCAACCAGACAGGTTTCTGGGCCAACTCTAAGTTTCTGGGCCTTTACGTTCCATGGCACCTTTCCATGGCAGATTATTGCTATTGTTGTCAATTGAATATGGAATTATACAAAACCTACCAGACAGGTTTGTTGGTCAACCAGACAGGTTTCTGGGCCAACCAGACAGGCTTCTGGGTCAACTCTAAGGTTCTGGGCCTTTACGTTCCATGGCACCTTTCCATGGCAGATTATAGCTATTGTTGTCAATTGCATATGGAATTATACAAAACCTACCAGACAGCTTTCTTGGCCAACCAGACAGGTTTCTGGGTCAACCAGACAGGTTTCTGGGCTAAAACGGGGATTCCCCACACAAATTTGTTTCAACTCCAAGTTTTTCAACCAGACTGGTTTTTTCGAGCTGACACCTGTTTTTTAGGTAGCCAATCAGAGAACTGCTTAACAATTCGTCATTGAAATTCCGTATAAAATGCTCATCCACTACAGTTTATTTTCGATTATGTTTTAAGATATCGTACATAGTACACTGATTACTATTATCAACTTTGAAACAATGGATGTTTTTATTTTCAATGTGAGTACAGTTTCATTCTTTATTTCAAAAAAAAAACGTTTTACTAGTAAATTCAAATTTCAGGGGGACTTAGCCCCCCTCCCCTCCAACAGTACAAAACCTTAAAATATGATGAGTATTTTCGATAGAAAACGCTAAGTATGCTTTTTTCTATTATGCAAAACAAAAACCCCCTCCCCCATTGTTTTGTTAGGAGCATAGTTCTGTACTTTTACATATCCCGTTCAAAATGTGGCTTTTCCCAATTGTGTGTGTGTTTAAGATATTCCGTCTTTTTCCGATCTACCTAAAGACATCTGTGTCTTATGATGTAAGCGAGAGTGACAATTTTCAAACAACCTTTTATATGTTCATTATCTAGAATTATTATTACCACATGCCAAAGCATAGTGCCAATAATTTCCTTGAGAAAAAAGATTCTTGTTGTGGTCAATTAGGCGAGAATGAAGCCTTTGAAATGTGATATGTGAGTGATGTTTGAACAATGTCATTAATTTGAAATAGGGTCTAGCGTTATCGTACACTAAACTCAGAATTAACTTTATAAGGCAAATTGTTTTATGGCAAGATGTTTTTGAAATCCTCCTTCCCCCCAAACTCAAAATTTTCATGGATGAAAGGGTTAAGGTGATTAGCAATTACGAGCGAGGATTCCCCCACTGGTTCCTGGCAGTAGGCTACGCATATCAAATTGCTGTACTGTGAACCGACTTGCTAGCGAAAATAGATTCTATGGGTCGTATAGGAATTCAGTGCATGTACTTATGCAACATGATTAAACACGCTTTTAAAATCGGAATTCATTGATTGACATTTGCAAAAAAGGGGTAATTAGTGATTGAATAATTTTTTAACGTGAAATCTCTGAATAAAATATTTTTGGACCATGTACTTGACAAAGGATAAAAGGGTTAAGGTGATTAGCGATTCCGAGCGAGGATTCCCCCAGTGGTTCCTGGCAGTAGGCTACGCATATCAAATTGCTGTACTGTGGGCCGACTTGAG